>NC_074682.1:20389512-20692084 GCF_029448725.1 Salvelinus fontinalis
CCCAACAGGTTAAACAGATGGGGAGACAGATGCGCTGCAAGACATCAAGACAATATAGCTTAAATTATTCATTTATTTTTTCTTTTTCATTTTTAACTTTTATTTAACCAGGAAAAGCCCATTGAGACCCAGAGTCTATTTTTCAAGGGAGACCTGGCCAAGAAGGCAGCAACAATCAATGCATTACATAATTAAAACATACAACAATACAACATTAATTCTTTAAAACCTGTTGAGGATAGAGGGCGCTATTTACATTTTGGGGGAAAATCGTGCCCAATTTAAACGGCCTCGTACTCTATTCTTGCTCGTACAATAAGCATATTATCATTACTATTGGAAAGAAAATACTCTCTAGTTTCTAAAACCGTTTGAATTTTGTCTGTGAGTAAACAGAACTCATTTGGCAGCACACTTTCTGACCAGGAAGTGGAAAGTCTGAAAATTATGCTCTGTTCAAGGGCCTGCTTATAAATGGGCATAATACGTATGAGTATACATGCACGTCATACACCTTCCCCTAGATGTCAAGAGGAAGTGAGAGAAGAAATTAAGTGTTTATCTTGGTCTGAGGTGGAATATATACTCTTGGCACGACGAGTCATCCATTTCCTGTTTTCTGGAAAGCGCGAAAATGGACCTGGAATTGCCTTCTGAAAAGCCGTCGTTATAGGCGACTACTATCTCCGGCTTTGATTTTATTAGATACATGTCACAATATCATCGTAAAGTATGTTTTTTCAATATAGTTTTATAAAATGTTTGAAATTTATTCGGGACGTTAGGCGTGTTGCGTTGTGTGCCTTTGTTCGGAAAGGAGAGCTTCGCGCCACTTGGCCAGTGTGCTTGCTAATTCAAGAGGGAAAAACGATGTTCTAAATCCAAACAACGACTGTTCTGGACAAAGGACCCCTTGTCCAACATTCTGATGGAAGATCACCAAAAGTAGGACCCATTTCGTGATGCTATTTCATATATCTGTCGAACTGTATACTAGTAGTTTTGCGCCCAGGTTTTGGCCACTCTCTCGCTATAACATAAGCCTTATGTTGTAATGAAGATATTTTTACAATTCTAACACTGCGATTGCATTAAGAACTAGTGTATCTATCATTTCCTATACAACATGTATTTTTTTGTAATGTTTATGAATAGCTATTTGGTCAGAATTTGTGAGAGTCTAATAGAAATATCCGCACAGTCTGGGAAAAAGAAGCTACGTTAGCATAATGGATAACCACTGATTTCAGCTCTAAATATGCACATTTTCGAACAAAACATAAGTGTATGTATAACCTGATGTTATAGGACTGTCATCTGAGGAAGGTTTATGAAGGTTAGTGAAAATTAATATCTTTTGCTGGTTTATTCGCTAACGCTAACGTGCCTATTTCTATCGCTAACGTGCCTTGATGAATGAATGCGGTAGTGTGGTAGGCTATTGTAGTTAGCTAATATAATGCTATATTGTGTTTTCGCTGTAAAACACTTAAAAAATCTGAAATATTGGCTGGATTCACAAGATGCTTGTCTTTCATTTGCTGTACACGATGCATTTTTCAGAAATGTTTTATGATGAGTATTTAGGTATTCCACGTTGGTCTCTATAATTACTCTGGCTGCTTCGGTGCTATTTTTGACGGTAGCTGTGATGGTAGCTGCAATGTAAAACTGATTTATACCTCAAATATGCACATTTTTCGAACAAAACATTGATTTATTGTGTAACATGTTATAAGACTGTCATCTGATAAAATTGTTTCTTGGTTAGTTTGGTTGGTTCCTGGTTAGTTAGGTTGGCTTTGTGCATGCTACCTGTGCTGTGAAAAATGTCTGTCCTTCTTTTTATTTGGTGGTGAGCTAACATAAATATACGTGCTGTTTTCGCTGTAAAACATTTAAAAAATCGGACATGTTGACTGGATTCACAAGATGTGTATCTTTCATTTGCTGTATTGGACTTGTTAATGTGTGAAAGTTAAATATTTCAAAAAAATATTTTTGGAATTTCGCGCTCTGCCTTTTCAGTGGAATGTGGGAGGAGTTCCGCCTGGGCCAGACAGGTTAACAGGCTGCAGGGTGAATATTGAAAAAACTGGAAAATATGTGCACATTTTCAAACGGCCTCTTAAGAAACTTTTTATTTTACAATATGCATATATTTACTACTGTTGGATAGATAACAGTCTATAGTTTCCAAAAAGGTTTGAATTATTTCTCTAAGTCGAACAGAAATATTTTTACAGCCATTTTCCCAGCCGAATTGAGATTTCCAAAATGCGATGTGTCTCTTTAAGACCTTGTCTATACAAGGTCATTAGACTTAGGACCGTAGAAACACGTCACACGCCTTCATCAGGGTGTAATGCGGAAGTGAGAATTGAAAGCAGTCGAATATCCCGTCCATGGACTGAATACCACACCTTCTTGTGAGACCTGCGCAGTTAAAAAAAAATTCCGGGCGCGAAGCAGAAATTGGTCTCGGCTACTGGAAGAAGGTCGATAACGGTGAATATGATCTCTGACTTCGATATTATTTGATACATGTCACAAAATCATCCTAAAGTATGTTTTTTCAGTACACTTTAATTATATTATTGCAATTTATTCTGGACTTTAGATGTGATGCGACGGAAGAATTTTTTGAAGAAAGACAGATTAGCGCCGCACGGCCATTGGGCTTGCTAACCAAAGAGGGAAATAGTTCGTTCTGGAACCCAACTAAAGACTGTACTGGACATTGGACCCCGTTACAACATTCTGATGGAATATCAACAAAGATAAGGACCCAATTTGGGATGCTTTTCCATATATCTGTCGAACTGTTGTATGCTAACTGTGCTAACTGTGCTAGGCTAGCGCTTGACTTATGCTAGTGCTGCCTTATGCTAGCTTATGTTGTTAGCTAATATAACGATATATTGTGTTTTCGCTTTAAAACACTTCAAAAATTGGAAATATTGGCTTTATTCACACGATATCTGTCTTTCATTAGCTATCCACCATATGTTTTTCTTAAATGTTTTATGAGGTGTAATTAGTAGTCGACGTTGGTGTATGTATTTTCTCTGGCTACTCCCGTCTGGATTCAGACTGTAGCTATGTGGTAGCATTTATGGTAGCATCAATGTAAACTGATTTATAGCTAAAATATGCACTTTTTATGAACAAAACATAGATTTATTGTGTAACATGTTATATGACTGTCATCTGAGGTAGTTTTTTCTGGGTTCTTTAGGTTGGTTTTAGGTTATTTCGGTTGGCTTGTGCATGCTACTTGAATCATAATTCATACATCATAATCATAATCATACGTGTCTGTCCACTTTTGTATTTGGTGGTGAGCTAACATAAATATATGTGGTGTTTTCTCTGTAAAACATTTAAAAAATCGGACATGTTGGCTGGATTGACAAGATGTTTATCTTTCAAATGCTGTATTGGACTTGTTAATGTGTGAAAGTTAAATATTTTTAAAAAATAGATTTTGAATTTCGCGCCCTGCAGCTGTTGTCATTTTCGTTCCGACATCGGGTTTGCAGCCCAAACAGGTTTTAAGAACAAATTCTTATTTACAATGACGGCCTACCAAAAGCCAAAAGGCCTCCTGGGGGGACGGGGGCTTGGATTAAAAATAAAATAAAAATACAGGACAAAACACACATCACCACAACACTACATAAAGAGAGACGTAAGACAACAACATAGCATGGCAGCAACATATGAAAACACAGCATGTTTGCAACACAACATGACAACAACATGGTAGCAACACAACATGGCAGAGCACAACATGGTAGAGGCACAAAAACATGGTACAAACATTATTGGGCACAGACAACAGGACAAAGGGCAAGAAGCTAGAGACAACAACACAGAAGTTAGAGTGGATTTAACAAGTGACATCAATAAGGGATAATAGCTTTTAACCTGGATTCACCTCGTTTGACTATTACATGTTTTGTATACCTAAAACCAGATACTCATACTTTTACTCAAGTAGTATTGTTCTGGGTGACTTTCACTTTTACTTGAGTAATTTTCTATTAATTATCTTTACTTTTACTCCAGTATGACAATTGGGTACTTTTTCCACCACTGCTCATTTGCAAGTTTGACAGGAACAATGGGCATCATAAGAGCAGCTCAGTTAATGATAGGGCTTCTATAACTAATAGAGTAGAGTAGAAAAAGCAGTTAATGTCGAGGTTAAATGTTCGAAAAAAGCAGAAAAAAGCATCCAGTGTTGCCACGTAAAAATAACAATGATCTTTTTGTTCTTGAGAACAAATGGTAGCAGGACAAAGTGTAGATACACAATCCATGGCCTTCCTTTTGTGTCTTTCATTCGCTGAGCGACAGCAGACTAAACAGGTGTTGAGGATTAATCAAAACAGATTTGTGGGAAAACAACGAGCAGGAGGAGTGACACAGTGTACAAACAGGGCTTTAAAGCTCCTTAGCAGTGATTAGACACAAAGAGAACAAAAGCTAGATGTGACCTTGGTGTTAGAACCCAGAACCCCAGCTCCAGAGGCTGGAGCAAAGCGGGATGGAGACATAGGTGGTGTAATGGGCCGGCCTTGGACAGTTGGACAGGAAGTGGCTTGGCTTGGTGTGGCACGGCAGATGCCCAGACTAACAGCCCCAACACTGGGACTGGGGTGTGGGCCAGGCTGGGCAAGCAGATGCTGACTGGCACCATGCTGGCACTGAAGTCATGTCAGTGCAGGTGTTGGGCTCAGATGAGGCCGGGCTCATAGAATGCTCAGTGGGGATGTCACTGGAACCGATTTCTCTTTTTCTTTCTCTCTCCGGAGTTGGAACTGTATCCAAAACATCTCCATTACCCCTTCCAACAGATGTGTGAGATGGCATGCAATTAAAACCTCTAGACAGGAATAAAGGGTGAACGGACATAGCAAGTTCAACATATGTAGGCTACAGCATGGTATGCTCAGAGATTATTAAATACTGATCGATGAAAAGAATCACAAATGTTAAAACATTTTTTATTGATTGCTGCCACTAAAATTCAAGAATAGTGTTGTTGCACAGTTATGAGTCCCCATTCTCTCCACCTTACTGTCCAAAAAAAGGTAATATCCAGTTAAATAATAAGCAGCAGCCTCAATTAGAACAGAGAAAAGTCTAATTACAGACCCTTCTCCTCCACTAAAATTATTAGGCAGCAACTGATAAAAGGCTGGGCCCGACTGTCTCTCTCTCTTTCCCATATCCCCGACTATCTCTCACTTCGCACTATATTACCTTTCCTGAAGAGAGGAAATCTCTGACACTCCTGTTCTTGGCAGTAATCACCTTTAATCGCAGAATCTCAGAGAATAACTATCCCAGAAATTATTTAATTTCACAGTGATGGCATGGGTTGAGGGGCTTTCTCTTCACTCACACACTGTCATCAGGAGGCAGTGGGCTACAGTGGGCAGCTACAGTATACACACACACACACATTCCAGTATCGTACCTCTCATATCTCCAGTTTTTTTTCTGTTCTGTGTGTAACGGCGGTCCTCCTCCTCTTCGCCCGAAAAGGAGGAGTATTGATCGAACCAAGGCGCAGTGGAGTTTGAACACATATTTATTTAACGAAAACACGAACTTAACTAAACTAACAAAACAACAAACAGTGTAGACAGACCTAGACGACGAACTTACATAAAACAAGAAGAACGCACGAATAGGGAACAGACTACATAAACCGAACAAACCGTAAACAGTCCCGTATGGTGCAAACATCTACACAGACACGGAAGACAATCACCCACAACGAACACTGTGACAACGCCTACCTAAATATGACTCTTAATTAGAGGAACGCCAAACACCTGCCTCTAATTAAGAGCCATACCAGGCAACCCAAAACCAACACAGAAACAGAAAACATAGAATGCCCACCCAACCTCACGTCCTGACCAACTAACACACATAACAAACTAACATAAATAGGTCAGGAACGTGACACTGTGATCCTTTCCAACCTGCTGGTTTGCTAATGACCGTCACACTGGCCTTCCTGTCTGTATTTGGGAAATGGAGAAGTGAGGCACTCGGCAGAAGGAGGGTCAGAAGTCACAATTAGAATATACTCCCATTCTGGGCAGGTGTGACGCTCCATTTGAAGATGTAGTTCGTTATTTTAGAGCAGAAGAGGTTAATTTTAGCACGATGGCACTCTTTAACTGACTTGCCTAGTTAAATAAAGGTTAAATCAATTCCTTATAATAAGCAAACCAGATTGCACAATTTTGTTATGTTTCTTCTTTCGACAGTCAGGGGCACATTCAACACTCAGACATCACAAATTAAGTATTTGTGTTTTGTGAGTCCGTCAGATCAGAGGGAGTAGAGATGGATACATATTATAATTATATGGATACAGTAGGAGAGTGAATTGGACCGTATTGCGGTCATGCCTGAGCATTCAAAATGTAACGAGTACTTTGGGGTGTCAGGGAAAATGTATGGGAGTAAAAAGTAGATTATTTTTTTTTAGGAATGTAGTGGAGTAAAAGTAAATGTTTTCAAAAATATAATATTAAAGTAAAATACAGATTCATCAAAAATGACTTAACTAGCACGTAAGTGTTTTTACTTAGTTACTTTACACCACTGCAAATGAGATGGAGAATGTGACCAGGTTGCGTTTCCTGGCACTGTGTGAGAGAGTTTAACCCTTGTGGTATCCTAAGAGTAAGAAATGACCCGCCACTATGTTTAACAGCAGAGAAAACCCCTTAAATTATATTTTTTCTACTTGAAATTTGATGACTTTTACTAGAGTGACAACATTAGAAAAAGTGAAACATCGCCTTTGTTCATAATTCCATGAAAGCTGTACACCACCAGGGTACAAAGATTGTCTTAGGGTCATTTTTGACTGGGCAGTTCTAAAATCAATTATACACCACAAAAAACACACACCACACACACACACACACAATTATGTGTGCTACTGGTTGAACTCAGCCAGCAGCTCCTGAAGAGGAAGATCACCATGGTTGGCACAGTTAGAAAGAACAAGCCTGAGCTCCCCCCTGCACTCTTCACAACAAGGGGGTGAGAGGCCTTCACATCAAATTTTGCGTTCACCCCCACCACCACTCTAGTTTCTTACCTCTCAAAGAGGAACAAGAACACTGCACAAAATGGCTGAGATCAGTGAGGACAGGAAGCCAGCCATCATCCTGGACTACAACCACAACAAAGGAGGTGTGGAAAACCTGGACAAGGTGATTGGAACTTACAGCTGCAGGAGGATGACTGCCTGCTGGCCCCTGGTCATCTTCCATAACATCATTGATGTGTCCTCAAACAATGCCTTCGTGATATGTAACAAAATCAACCCTACCTGGATGCCTAATAAGCGGAACAAGAGGAGGATGTTCCTGGAGCAGCTGGGAAAGGCACTTGTAACCCCACACATTCAAAGAAGGGAGCACCTCCCCCGCACAGCAGCCTCTGCAGCACTTGTGAAAGCTGTTCAGTGGGCTGCATCTTGTCCTGATTCACATGAGGCTGCATCTGTGGCAGGCAAGAGGAGGAGATGCCAATTCTGCACCCCAAAGAAGGACTGTAAAAAAAACGCTGCGCGTTTTGTCGTCAACCTTATTTTGCTACCTGACAACTTTACGTTTTTTTCTTTTTAATTACCGTTTATATTTTTTGTTTTTCCTTCAACTTTTTTTTTCATTCAACTTTTTCACTCCGGACGCTTTATCTGGACATGGTTCGTCAGCACCTTCAACAGCCGAAGCTAAGTAGTAACATTAACATGGTGCCTTCTAATTGCAGTCGCTGTACTCATAATATACAGTTGAACGATCGCCTTACGGCGAGGATAGCTGTGCTGCAAGCCCAGCTTCAGACGCAATCGTTAGGCAAGTGTAATTTCAGTGTAGGAAAGGATGAAACAGCATTTGTGCCACCAGTCAGTACAGATGGTAGTATAAATCCCATCGCACAGTCCCCGTAGCCGGACAACTTTCTCATGGCTTCTGGAGGGAAATGCTGTAGGAATGCTCAACCGGTGTCGCTCATTCAGCCGACAGAAACTGTCAACCGGTTTTCCCCATTAAGCAGCGAGTCAGAGTCTGAGCCTTCTCTTGTCTCTACTCCTCCCGTTACGGGGTCTGAGACGCCGAAGCTTCCCACCATTAGCTCTGACAAATTGAAAACCCTAGTCATTGGCGACTCCATTACCCATAGTATTAGACTTAAAATGAATCATCCAGCAATCATACACTGTTTACAAGGGGGCAGGGCTACCGACGTTAAGGCTAATCTGAAGATGGTGCTGGCTAAAGCTAAAAATGACTCCCAAGTGACACAGCATCTCAGTGCTAGAGGCGTCACTACAGACACCCATCTTCAAATCCAGACTGCGTTTCTATCAAAGTAAGTGCCTAATTACGTTATAATAGTATGGAGCATAATATATTTGTGTATATTCCTTATAACCGCGGACACGCTAGGTAACGTTACTCATGTTACTCACCTTTTATGGTGTTATATTCAATCGTGCTTATGTAGCTAGTTACATTATTCTATTAGCTCTGTAAAACAATGCTAAATGCGTCAGAAGTATTGGCATGTTGTATTTTGACGCTACCCTGGAAAAATATCTTATACCACTTGGTCGTTTTCTGAGTGCATTCCACAAAGCTGTTTATCATGTCCTCCTTATCCACTGCCCCCATTTTGAGGTTATAGTCAAGCACACAGTCTGGTTTGATGTTTCTCTGTCTGGTTTGTTTCTCTCTCCCGCCAGGTGGTTCACCTTCCCTGTGGCCGACATGGTTGCTGTATGGACAGTGGAGAGGACATGGACGTCTCGTTTGTCATGCCACTTTACTGCCAGCTGTTAACATTTCTTATTTTGTATAACGGGTCATTTAGGAAGGCAGTAGCGTTGTTGATGAAATGCAGTCATAGCAGCAGAACTAGAAAGCAGTCTTGAGAAAAGAGGGTGGCAAAGAAGGGAGTTGCAAACACAGGATCTCTGCTCCAGTATTCTCTTAGGGAGTTCTTCTTTACTGTCACCAGGAATGTATACATTTCACTAATTGTGGTTGTCCCCCCACTCCTGGTGTAACGGTATAACTTTACGTCCGTCCCCTCGCGAACCAGGGGCCCTCTGCACACATCAACAACAGTCACCCACGAAGCATCGTTACCCATCGCTCCACAAAAGCCGCGGCCCTTGCAGAGCAAGTGACGTAACTGATTGAAACGCTATTAGCGCGTACCTGCTAACTAGCTAGCCATTTCACATCCGTTACACTGGCTCTCTCTTATCCTGTAGCTCCAAGGCATAGCAATTGGTCTCTACTATGTCACCCACAAGCTCCTCTGTCAGAAACAACTTGAAGCACTCTGCCTCAGATGGAAATGGCAAGGGGCGTTGCACTCCAGACTGGGACTCATCAACACAATCAGCAGGGCCAGGAGGGGTGAAATGGCTGGCAGCCTTCCAGCTACCACAGAACTCCTGTACTTCATCCACTGTCAGTCTGCCACCATCACCACCAGCATCTTCTAATGGAACTGGGACTTTGTCAGTGGACAAGGGGTCCTCAGATTCAGGGTTCTCAATGGCTACAAGGTTGGGGGGCAGCTCTTCACTGTCAGAATCTGATTCCTGACTTTCATACTCAGACTCAAAATCTCTAGAATTTCCACATTTGTGAGTTGTCTCCTTTTGAAAGTCATTGCTAATGCTACAGCTTAGCTCACTATCTACATACATAAACAACAACACGGAATGGCTCAGAGTGAGAGGGTACGTGGTTGACTGCAGGCCCGCGCCACTTGTCTCAATAAATCACTATCAGAAAATGTTTTGTGTGGCAATTATTTGTGTATTTACTGTTTTATTCACATGTTTTCAATTCTAGGTGACAAATCTTGCATTCCCGATTCTAACACAGATTGTAATGGGCACATATGTGTGTAAAATACTTTTTTGTAAGGTTGTACTGATTATGATGAGCTAAGCTAATTCCAGTTGTGTAGCCATGTTTGTTGACATACAATACATTCTGGGTTTCACGTAATCGTCTGTTTGACCAAAGATGTTATAACAAAATGAGGGGAGTAAGAGTTCAATCATTTTTTGAGGACGTCCGGAAATGAAGGGTGGGATGTGAACGACAGTGATTGACACACCCCTTCAACATGCATACTATAAACAGACCAAACTCATCTTGTCTTCTCTTATTATCTTCGGTTTCTGTGAGGAACAAATGCATGGCTGCGCGCTGAAACTAATCTTCGGATTACTTTCGATTTCAAAAGTGTTTTACGAATTATTTTGATCAATGGTGAGCTCACCCGTGATGTGATTAATTATACATAGTAATTGCTATTAGCCAATTCATATTGTAGTTTATGTCAGCCGAGAGTTAGAAAATATGACTGCTTGTGTTGGGTCAATCTTTCCTCAGTTAGCGCTAGGACAAATGTAGCCTACATTTTTCCGGTTAGGATGATTGTGTTATGCTATATATACTTCTGTGAATATCTGAACATTGTATCCCAAAATAAACTGCTCACATTCTGGACATAACTTTGTAGGGATTGTGTTTGTGTAAATAGTTTCTGAAAAAAGTGTGGCCAGCTCACACGCTGATTGTTGCGTCATTTGAAACTGGCCGTTCTAAACGAGTGTTCTAAATGAGTGTTCTAATCACACGGGTGTGATCGTATGCTTCAGGGACCACTGTAGAACAATCACACCCGTGTGATGGTACGTGTGAAAGGGTTAATGTTAGATCCCTCACTTCAAAGGCAGTTATAGTCAATGAACTAATCACTGATCATAATCTTGATGGGATTGGCTTGACTGAAACATGGCTTAAGCCTGATGAATTTACTGTGTTAAATGAGGCCTCACCTCCTGGTTACACTAGTGACCATATCCCCCGTGCATTCCGCAAAGGCAGATGTTGCTAACATTTACGATAGCAAATTTCAATTTACAAAAAGAAATGGCGTTTTCGTCTTTTGAGCTTCTAGTCATGAAATCTATGCAGCATACTCAATCCCTTTTAATAGCTACTGTTTACAGGCGTCCTGGGCCATATACAGCGTTCCTCACTGAGTTCCCTGAATTCCTATCGGACCTTGTAGTCATACCAGATTATATTCTAATTTTTGGTGATTTTAATATTTACATGGAAAAGTCCACAGACCCACTCCAAAAGGCTTTCGGAGCCATCATCGACTCAATGGGTTTTGTCCAACATGTCTCTGGACCTACTCACTGCCACAGTCATACTCTGGACCTAGTTTTGTCCCATGGAATAAATGTTGTAGATCTTAATGTTTTTCCTCATAATCCTGGACTATCGGACCACCATTTTATTACGTTTGCAATCGCAACAAATAATATGCTCAGACCCCAACCAAGAAGTATCAAAAGTCATGCTATAAATTCTAAGACAACACAAAGATTCATTGATGCCCGTCCAGACTCCTTCTGCCTACCCAAGGACGTCAGAGGACAAAAATCAGTTAACCACCTAACTGAGGAACTCAATTTAACCTTGAGCAATACCCTAGATACCCTAGATGCACCCCTAAAAACTAAAAACATTTGTCATAAGAAACTAGCTCCCTGGTATACAGAAAATAACCGAGCTCTGAAGCAAGCTTCTAGAAAATTGGAACGGAAATGGCGCCACACCAAACTGGAAGTTTTCCGACTAGCTTGGAAAGACAGTACCGTGCAGTATCGAAGAGCCCTCACTGCTGCTCGATCATCCTATTTTTTCAACTTAATTGAGGAAAATAAGAATAATCCAAAATGTATTTTTGATACTGTCGCAAAGCTAACTAAAAAGCAGCATTCCCCAAGTGAGGATGGCTTTCACTTCAGCAGTAATAAATTCATGAACTTCTTTGAGGAAAAGTTCATGATCATTAGAAAGCAAATTACGGACTCCTCTTTAAATCTGCGTATTCCTCCAAAGCTCAGCTGTCCTGAGTCTGCACAACTCTCCCAGGACCTAGCATCAAGAGAGACACTTAAGTGTTTTAGTACTATACCTCTTGACACAATGATGAAAATAATCATGGCCTCTAAACCTGCAAGCTGCATACTGGACCCTATTCCAACTAAACTACTTAAAGAGCTGCTTCATGTGCTTGGCCCTCCTATGTTGAACATAATAAATGGCTCCCTATCGACCGGATGTGTACCAAACTCACTAAAAGTGGCAGTAATAAAGCCTCTCTTGAAAAAGCCAAACCTTGACCCAGAAAATATAAAAAACTATCGGCCTATATCGAATCTTCCATTCCTCTCAAAAAATTTTGAAAAAGCTGTTGCGCAGTAACTTCCTGCCTTCCTGAAGACAAACAATGTATACGAAATGCTTCAGTCTGGTTTTAGACCCATCATAGCACTGAGACTGCACTTGTGAAGGTGGTAAATGACCTTTTAATGGCGTCAGACCGAGGCTCTGCAACTGTCCTCGTGCTACTAGACCTTAGTGTTGCCTTCGATACCATCGATCACCACATTCTTTTTGAGAGATTGGAAACCCAATTGGTCTACAAGGACAAGTTCTGGTCTGGTTTAGATCTTATCTGTCGGAAAGATATCAGTTTGTCTCTGTGAATGGTTTGTCCTCTGACAAATCAACTGTACATTTCGGTGTTCCTCAAGGTTCCGTTTTAGGACCACTATTGTTTTCACTATATATTTTACCTCTTGGGGATGTCATTCGAAAACATAATGTTAATTTTCACTGCTATGCGGATGACACACAGCTGTACATTTCAATGAAACATGGTGAAGCCCCAAAATTGCCCTCGCTAGAAGCCTGTGTTTCAGACATAAGGAAGTGGATGGCTGAAAACGTTCTACTTTTAAACTTGGACAAAACAGAGATGCTTGTTCTAGGTCCCAAGAAACAAAGAGATCTTCTGTTAAATCTGACAATTAATCTTGATGGTTGTAAAGTCGTCTCAAATAAAACTGTGAAGGACCTCGGCGTTACTCTGGACCCTGATCTCTCTTTTGACGAACATATCAAGACTGTTTCAAGGACAGATTTTTCCATCTACGTAACATTGCAAAAATCTGAAATTTTCTGTCCAAAAATGATGCAGAAAAATTGATCCATGCTTTTGTTACTTCTAGGTTAGACTACTGCAATGCTCTACTTTCCGGCTACCCGGATAAAGCACTAAATAAACTTCAGTTAGTGCTAAATACGGCTGCTAGAATCCTGACTAGAACCCAAAAAATGGATTATATTACTCCAGTGCTAGCCACCCTACACTGGATTCCTGTTAACCTCTCTTTGCGTCCCACTTGGCCAATTGCAAGGGAAAATGCAGAGCGCCAAATTCAAAGAAATTATATTAAATCACACATATAAGATACCAAATTAAAGCTAAACTCATTGTGAATCCAGCCACCATGTCAGATTTCAAAAAGGCTTTTCGGCGAAAGCATAAGATGCTGTTATCTGATGATAGCACAACAGTAAACAAAGAGAGTGTAGCATATTTCAACCCTGCATGCGCAACACAAAACAGAGAAGTAAAATATAAAACATGCATTACCTTTGACGAATTTCTTTTGTTGGCACTCCAATGTGTCCCATAAACATCACAAATGCTCCTTTTGTTCGATTAATTCCGTCCATATATGTCAAAAATGTCCATTTATTTGGCGCGTTTTATCCAGAAAAAAACAGCTTCCTATTTGCGCAACGTCACTACAAAGTATCTCAAAAATTACCTCTGGCCCTGTCCGGGGGTATCATCGGATGGGGCCACAGTGTCTCCTGACCCCTCCTGTCTCAGCCTCCAGTATTTATGCTGCATTAGTTTATGTTTATGTTTATGACTGGCCACCCCTCATAGCCTGGTTCCTCTCTAGGTTTCTTCCTAGGTTTTGGCCTTTCTAGGGAGTTTTTCCTAGCCACCGTGCGTCTACACCTGCATTGCTTGCTGTTTGGGGTTTTAGGCTGGGTTTCTGTACAGCACTTTGAGATATCAGCTGATGTACGAAGGCCTATATAAATACATTTGATTTGATTTGATTTAAAACAAATACTATGTGTTGCACATGTGAGAAATACATTTGCAAAGTCCATGCACACACACTTGCATACTGTCCTACATGTGCTAATTAGAGTTGATTGATTTATGTTCTTCACGTTTTTGTTTTGTATCTATTAAATCAAATCAAATCAAATTTTATTGGTCACATACACATGGTTAGCACATGTTAATGCGAGTGTAGCAAAATGCTTGTGCTTCTAGTTCCGACCATGCAGTAATATCTAACAAGTAATCTAACAATTTCACAACAACTACCTTATACACACAAGTGTAAAGGAATGAATAAGAATGTTTAAATATAAATATATGGATGAGCGATGGCCGAACGACATAGACAAGATGCAGTACATGGTATAGAGTACAGTATATACATATACGATGAGTAATGTAGGGTATGTAAACATTATATAAAGTGACATTGTTTAAAGTGAATATTGATACATTTATTACCTCCAATTTTTTATTATTAAGTGCCAAGAGATTTGAGTCAGTATGTTGGCAGCAGCCAACAACAATACAGTATATAAGAATATTTCACTATGTTGCCAAGAAAGTTCAAGACTCTGAAGGGAAACTTAATGTTTCCCTTCAATAAAATGCATTCAAAACAACTTTCTGCACATTTCTGCTACTTTCTTAGGTTATAGAAGTACTATATCTTGCAAAAAGAAATGTTTACATCTGCCTAGAGACTCCATTTCAAGGCCCTCTATTCGCTGACACCCAGAGGAAGGTGTATGCAGTGCATCTCAACCAATAGAAGACAGGCAGATTTATAAACAGGTCTGAGAACAGGTTGGAAAATTCTGCATTCTCAACTCCACATAGGGAAATTGCTCTAAGTCCAGTTCTGTTTCACCCACAGACATAATTCAAATGGTTTTAGAAACTAGAGAGTGTTTTCTATCCAATAGTAATAATAATATGCATATTGTACGAGCAAGAATTGAGTACGAAGCAGTTTAATTTGGAAACGAATTTGTACTATGTCGAAATGGCACCCCCCTAGTGGCAAGAAGTTAACAAAAAATTTGTGGAGTGGTTGAAAAACGAGTTTAAATGAATCCAACCTAAGTGTATTTAAACTTCCGACTTCAACTGTATATTTACATTCCGGATGCTGACATTGCTTGTTCTAATAATTCTTTATTTATTCATTTCTTAATAAAACATTTTTTATTTGCGTGGATTGTTTAGTATTGTTAGGTATTACTGCACTGTTTAAGTAATACCTAACAATTTCACTACATCCGCAATATCTGCAAATTACGTGTACTCGACCAATATAATTTTGATTTTGCATGGTGCATCATATATTTCCAGAACATATACAATACTGTTAAAAAGTTTTGGATCACTTAGAAATGGCCTTGTGCTTTTCTTTCAAGTCCATTTTTGTCCATTAAAATAGCATCAAATTGATCATGGTTGCTAATAAATGGGCCTCTGTACACCTATGTAGATATTCCATAAAAAATCTGCTGTTTCCAGCTACAATAGTCATTTAAAACATTAACAATGTCTACACTGTATTTCTGATCAATTTGATGTTATTGTAATGGACAAAAACAAGGACATTTCTAAGTTACCCCAAACTTATGAATGGTCGTGTCACGTTCGTTTAGAGATGGATTGGACCAAGGTGCAGCGTGGTAAGCGTACATCATTTATTAGATATAAACAAAATAAAAATAACAAACTACAACCGAACGTGAAGCTACATGCATTGCAGAAAGCAACTACACACAAACAAGATCCCACAAACTAAAGGTGGAAAAAAGGCTGCCTAAGTATGATCCTCAATCAGAGACAACAATAGACAGCTGCCTCTGATTGAGAACCATACCCGGACAATTTTTTTTTTGTTGAAAAACTAGAATGCCCACCCAAATCACACCCCGACCGAACCAAATAGAGAAATAAAAAGTCTCTCTAAGGTCAGGGCGTGGCATGTAACGTATGTTTGAATTTTCAAAGTAATTTTCATTGGAAAGGCAGGTAAAGAAAGCGTTTTTAGCAAAAGCAATTACTTTTGCATGTGAAAACACAGAATCCTACTCTTTACTCTACGTGCTGAACCTACGTCACTGTTGTTTTGAGCTGACTTAGCCGTCAGACAGAGCGGGGCTCCTGGCCCATGCCTGGAAGGCAGCCTGTTCCAAAACGAATACAATCACTTTTCACCTGGTGCAAACTCCACCACCGGAGCAACCCGGATCAGATAATCAAATCCCCTCACTGACAGGCTAAATTGACTCCCAGACAGACAGCATGATGAAGGTAAATCACACAGGATTGTTGTGGCTCCTGCTCCCCCATCCCTGTCTGTCACTTATTGAACAGGTGACAGGTCCATAGTAGACACTAAAATCCATTACCAATAAAGTCCCCATGAATTTGCATGTTAATTAGTCTCTATCAGATCTCTATGTTGCTATCACAAGATGACAGAATTAATCAGCTTCTGAAAGAGTTCAATTAAAATAAACTGCTATAGTGGGATGTATTTTGTGTCAGCACGACTTGCGAAGTCTCCACCCCCCTAAACGGAAACTCGATGCAAGTTTTCAGGCAAGTCTATGGGCCAAATGTCCCCTCCCCTTCTGAAATATGAAAGATGCGAACACCTGCAAAATCGTCATTTGTCCAAATGATCAGTGACGAAAAATTAGCTTACCAGGAACAAAGTTCCTTGTTAGTTGTCACATCCCAGAGTCTGTAAACAGACACAATGATAACATTTATGTTACTTGTTTCTGTCTACGAGAGATTACCTGAAAAATATTCTTACCCTTAAATAAACTGCCTGGGTCGATGGCATGTTCTGTTCTGGTAGGGTTGTGTGTATGTGCATGTGCATGATTAGTGGAACCAACTTGAGGTCCCTCCTTCATGGTGATTCACCTACAGTAGATAGTGCGTCAAACCAATATAGTACAATCTGAAAATAATTGTCAGGATACAGCCTTTATATGTTGCCTCCATGTTTTCCCAACTAGAATGCTAAAAGCAATTGAATGAATGTCCTTGTGTTACTGCAATTATGATGTAAGCTTTTGTTTTTAAAATGTGGATGTTGTGAACAGATGAAACATTAAGCGTGACTAAATTGTTTAATGAATTTCCACATTTTATTTTAAATTGCCAAGTTCCTGTGAGATGGTAAGGCCTAGGAGGGTGCAACCTGGCAGGATGGTAAAGGGCCAAGAGCCACAACCTCTCATGCAATGCCATGTCAATTGGCCACATGGCGCTATAACAAGCAATTGAAAATGCTAACTTTGAAAGCTCATGCCCCTCACCTCATTTAAGCTACAGTCCTGAAATTTGGTACGTGGGTCTCTCTCCTCACAAGGAACCAATTTGCCTCAAAGACCCATATTGTCCACCATGATGAATTGTCTGCCATTTAGAATTTTGTTGAAGACACTTAAAACGCTAGTCCTCTAGCACCAAATAACCGACCTGCATGAAATTTGATATGTGGCATCTATGGACAAATTTCACCCAATAAAATATATTCCTGATTAATACCTAAAACAGCATGACTTTAAATAGCATACCAATAAGCATTCACATGGGTGTGGTCTGGCACATAAATGCATACAAATCAGTGACGGATATTCGTATTGTAATAAAACTTGGTACACGTACATGTTCCACGCATTGTGAAGACTCAACATATTCATTCACATTCAGATCGACCACACGGAGACACTATAACGTGCACAGGTTTATATATCGTGATCTGTTTGACACGAAGTGATTTGGCACTCATGCTCAGGGACATGAGTCTAGCTAAACTGTAAAGTATGATTCTGTTTGGCCGTATGGTGACGCTGTTGGACAGGAGATGTGTTTGAAGATGTGCATCCATAGATACTAAGTACCAAATATGGTGCCGATCGGTCCAGAGGTTCTGGAGAAGTTGTTCAAAGTAGTCAATATCATAAACAATTGTCCAAAATACACTCAGTGGACTGTTTATTAGGTACAAAACCCTGTTCAGAAAAATGGTTCATTCCTACAGATAGTGCGTCACATGGCCATTGCTTGTTACGGTATATAAAGCAGGCAGACAGAAATTGAAGCAGTCACTTACTGTTTGATTGAACGTTAGAATGGGCAAAATGGGTGAACTAAGTGACTTTGCCTGTTGTATGATAGTCAATGCCAGGCGTGATGCATCCAGTATCTGGAAGAAGAATGGCAAGAATCATGCAAGCTAACAGGCAGGCAACAGACAGGCAAATAACGGGGGGGGGGGGGGGGGGGGGGGGGGGGGGGGGGCAGTACAACAGTGGTGTGCAGAACGGCATCTCGGAACGTGCAACTCATTGATCCTTGTCACGGATGGGCTATTGTAGCAGACGCCCAATCTGCTGAAAACAAGAAGAAGAGGCTCCAGTAGTCAAGTGATCACCAACACTGAACAAACGAGGAGTGGCAAAACATTGCCTGGTATGACAAATCCCGGTTCCTGTTGCGTCATGCCATGAGTCCATGGCCCCATCCTGCCTGGTGTCAATGGTTCAGGCTGGTGACGGTGGTGTAATGGTGTGGGGAATGTTTTTCTGGCACACGTTAGGTCGACATTCCCATGCCCCGATGAAATAAGGCTGTTCTGGAGGCAAGAGGGTCCGAACCAGTACTATATGGGTGTACCTAATAAACTGGCCACTGAGTGTACATCATAGCATATTGCATGATCAGATTTGTATTTATTATGAATCACCATTAGCTGCTGCCTTCCTGCGGTCCAGCAAAATTAAGGCAGTTATACAATTTTGATAACATTTACAATACATTCATCACAGAATTCACAACACACTAAGTGTATGCCCTCAGGCCCATAATCCGCTACCACATATCTACAACACAAAATCCATGTGTACGTGTGTATCATGTGTGGGTATGCATGTGTCTGTGCCTATGTTTGTGTTGCTTCACATTCCCCATTGTTCCATAAGGTGTATTTTTATATGTTTGTAAATCTGATTCTACTGCTTGCATCAGTTACCTGATGTGGAATAGAGTTCCATGTAGTCATGGCTCTATGTAATACTGTGTGCCTCCCATAGTCTGTTCTGGACTTGGAGACTGTGAATAGACCTCTGGTAGCATGTCTAGTGGGGTATACATGGGTGTCTGAGCTGTGTGCTAGTTGTTTAAACAGAATGCTCATGCTTTCAACATGTCAATGCCTCTCACAAATACATGTAGTGATGAAGTCAATCTCTTCTCTACTTTGAGCTAGGAGAGATTGACATGCATTTTATAAAATGTTTGCTCTCTGTATATATCAAAAGGCCAGCCATATGGCCCTGTTCTGAAACGATTGCAATTTTCCTAAGTCCCTCTTTGTGGCACCTGACCACACAACTGAACAGTAGTCCAGGTGCGACCACAACTAGAGCCTGTAGGACCTCCTTTAAGGTTGAGCAGCGCTTTATTATGGACAGACTTCTCCCCATTTTAGCTACTGTTGTATCAATATGTTTGGATTATCCGTTCTGATATTTGGCAAGCGTGGTAAGGAGTACAGAAGTAGCTCATCTTAAGGCGATGTGTCCAATTTGTCCTGATGGTGGCACTATGGGGCCATTGTGTGTGTGTCAATGCTCCTGATGCGCCTCTCAATGCTTAATCAATACCCCTGTTGCACCACTTCAGCTACTACTAACACCTTTTCTATCATACCGTATAACAGCTACTCCACTTACCAACAATGAACACCATTGCCTATCTTGAACCCTGGCGACTCTGCTTGCAGCTTTAAATAATATTATTACACACACACACACACATCCACGCACACACACGCGCACACACACACATCCGTGTGGCATACAATATTTATGCTATCACCTAGTCTTCCCCAACCTACTGAAACTTCTTCTAATGACTGAGCACAGTTTTGCAGACTCCCTAATTAAAGGAAGCAGTGTTCTGCTACAATAACAATGTGCACCAGCCAATACAGACACTGAGCCTATCAGCATTTTCTTCGGTGGTAATGGGGCTACCTTGGCAAAAATGTCAGTGGTCATACCTTCCTGTTTGGTGTACTGTATATGACAGGAGTTCCCTGATGATGGTGCAGAATACACATGGTTTCTCCCTCTCCATATTACTGATACCATTCAATTAATTAAAAAAATACAATACAAGTAAAAGTCACATCCTTGCATATCTAAGAAAACAATCCTTCTCTGTTGTTATGTATAAACTCTATATGTTCCTCCTACTGGTATAGTCATGGCCCTGCCTAATGCTATAGCCCTCATGGGCATGGAAGTGTGTGTGTGGGAGATAGGACTATAGTTATATTGTCTTCAGGATGGGCCCTCTGGCCCTCCTCCCAGGGGGTTCTTCTCTCTTCAACTGTTGACCTTATCTCGAGATGATTTCAACATCCCTCCTTGTTCTATTTCCACAGCAGCTGGCCTGTCTCATCAGGAACTGCGATAAGACTGTTACCCTTTACCTCCTTCCTTAGAAATATTAATATTCAGCAATAGCATGTTTGTACCGAACATGAACTTTCTATACTTTCCGATGCCCCACTCAGCAACTCTCCATACACCGAGTTCATATTCACCCTTCATTGACCCCTAACACATTCAGTACATTTCTTATACATGCAAAGTAATCATTCAGTTCTAATATGATGACAAGAATAAGTATATTTCAAGCCAGAATCCAACACTCCATACATGTTTCTGTGAACACATACACATAGCCACTGTTTCCAATGGCAGTTAGGATAGGTAACATCTGACAAACAAATAAGTACTATGTTGATGTTTGAACAGGTCAGATCAAAGCTACCCAATTGTGGTCTCCCCATCAAACGATCGAGGCTGGAATCTGGCAAAAGCATCTACATTCTTCTCCATCTGTAGAAAGAGGCAGAGTTGAGAAAGAGTTCATCAGTGCCACATGGAATAAAAAGGGTGTTGCAAATACAGTACATTTCTACAGTACTGTATTATTAGTAATCACCTTCAGTCCCACGGCCCACTACCAAATCCTGTGGGCTCTCCTTCACCGTGGCCAATGTGAGTAAAACATTTAAACGTGTTAACCCTCGCAAGGCTACCGGCCCAGACGGCATCCCTAGCAGTGTCCTCAGCTGGCCAGCTGGCTGACGTGTTTACGGACATATTCAATCAATCCCTATCCCAGTCTGCTGTGTCCACATGCTTCAAGATGGCCACCATTGTTCCTGTTCCCAAGAAAGCTAAGGTAACTGAACTAAATGACTATCACCCCGTAGCACTCACTTCTGTCATCATGAAGTGCTTTGAGGGACTAGTCAAGGATCATATCACCTCCACCCTACCTGATACCCTGGACCCACTCCAATTTGCTTACCGCCCCAATAGGTCCACAGACGACGCAATCGCCATCACACTGCACTCTGCCCTATCCCATCTGGACAAGAGGAATACCTATGTAAGAATGCTGTTCATTGACTACAGCTCAGCATTTAACACCATTGTACCCTCCAAACTTGTCATTAATGTCGAGACCCTGGGTCTCGACCCCGCCCTGTGCAACTGGGTCCTGGAATTTCTGACGGGCTGCCCCCAGGGGGTGAGGGTAGGAAACAACATCTCCCTCTCTAATCATGCCTAGAATAATGCCTTGTAATGCTTGTTAATGCTTTGTAACTTAAGTTTATGCAGGTGAGGAATATATAATATGCATATGATAAATATTACAACACTACATCATCAGGGCAGTACATCGGGTCACTATCATAGGCATCATGATAGCGTGTCCTTTTCATTTGCGTCAAGGGAGACTCTGGCAACAAATTGCAAGTGAACAGTGAATGAAAAAAACAGAGGTTGCTAAACCTTTGCAATCACATTATTATGAAACCCACCTTTGCTCCTTCTGGTATGTCCCGACATCTGGAGTGTTTACAGGCATATTCAATCTCTCCCTATCCCAGTATGTTGTCACCACTTGATTAAAGATGTCCACCATTGCTCCCGTAGCACTCACTTCTGTCATCATGAAGTGCTTTGAAAGGCTAGATGAGGATAATTTCACCTTACCCAACACCCTAGACCCACTAAAATTTGCATACCATCCCAACAGATCCACGGATTACGCAATCGCCATTGCACTGCACAATGCCCTATCCCATCTGGAAAAGAGGAATACCAGTGGTGTAAAATTCTACTTAAGTCGTTTTTCGGGGGTATCTGTACTTTACTTTATTGTTTATATTTTTGCCAAATTCTACTTTTACTTCACTGCATTCTTATGGAAAATAATGTACTTTTTACCCCATAGATTTTCCTGACACCCAAAAGAACACACGTTAGATTTTGACAGGAAAATGGTCCAATTCAAAAGAACATCCCTGGCTATCCTTACTGCCTCAGCTCTGGCAGACTCAATAAACACAAATGCTTACGTCTGAGTGTTGGAGTGTGCTCCTGGTCTATCCGTAAATAAAAATAAATAGCAATATCATGCCATCTGGTTTGCTTAATGTAAGGAATTTGAAATTACATTTACTTTTACTTTTGATACTTAAGTACATTTTAGCAATTACATTTACTTTTGATACTTAAGTATATTTTAAACCAAATACTTTGACTTTTACTCAAGAAGTATTTTACTGGATGACTTTCATTTTTACTTGAGTCATTTTCTATTAAGGTATCTTTACTTTGACTCAAGTATGACAATTGAGTACTTTTTCCACCACTGGGAATACCTAAGGAAAATGAAGTTCATTGATTACAGATCAGCCTTCAACACCATAGTATCCTCCAAACTCATCACTAAGCACGGGGATCTGGGTCTGAACCCCACCCTGTGCAACTGGGTCCTGAACTTCCTGACGGGAAAATCCCAGGTGGTGAAGGTATGCATCAACACCTCTGATAAGCCGATCCTCCACACATGCGGCCCCACAAGGGTGCGTGATCAGTCCCCTCCTGTGCTCCCTGTTCACCCATGACTGCATATTCCACGCACGTCTCCAGCTCAATCATCAAGTTTGCAGACAACATAACTGTGGTATGCCTGATTACCAAATACGACGAGACAGCCCTGGCGGAGTGGTGCCAGGAAAATGACCTCTCCCTCAACATCAACAAAATGAAGGAGATGATTGTGAACTTCAAGAGACAGCAGATGGAGCACACCCCCATCCACATCGACAGAGCCGCAGTGACAATCGTCAAGTTTCTCGGCATGCACATCCCTGAGTACCTGAAATAATTTATCCACACAAAACGTGTGGTAAAGAAGGCGCAACATTGCCTCTTCATCTTCAGGAGGCTGAAGAAATTTGGCTTGTCCCCTAAGACCCTCACAAACGTATACAGATGCACCATTGGCAGCATCTTGTCAGACTGTATCACCGCCTGGTACGGCAACTGCACCATCTTCAACCACAGGGTTCTCCAGAGGGTGGTGTGGTGAGCCCAACGCATCACCGGGGGCAAACTTTCTACATCTACAGCACCCATTGTCACAGGAAGGCCAAGAAGATCATCAAGGACCTTAGCCACGTAGTACATAGACATTGAACACTGTTCACTTTAAATCATGTTTACATACTGGTTTACCCACTTCATATGTATATACTGTATTCTAGTCAAGGCTCATCCTATATAACTACTGCTGTACACACCTTTTCTCTTCATATACTGTCCATAATGTCTACATACAACACTATATTATGTACATATATATACA
Organism: Salvelinus fontinalis; assembly: GCF_029448725.1. Lineage (NCBI taxonomy): Eukaryota > Metazoa > Chordata > Actinopteri > Salmoniformes > Salmonidae > Salvelinus > Salvelinus fontinalis. The sequence continues at coordinate 20,413,342 of NC_074682.1, forward strand.
ATGCATTCAGAAATTATTCAGACCCTTTGACTTTTTCCACATTTGTTACGTTACAGCCTTATTCTAAAATGTATACAATAATTTTTTCCCTCATCAATCTAAAAACAATACCCCATAATGCCAAACAAAAACAGTATTTTAGACATTTTTATTAACATTTAAAACCTGAAATATCACTTTTACATAAGTATTCAGACCCTTAACTCAGTACTTTGTAGAAGCAACTTTGGCAGCAATTACAGCCTCAAGTCTCTTGGGTATTAGGCTACAAGCTTGGCACACCTGTAGTTGGGGTTGGGGAGCCGGGCCACTCAAGGACATTCAGAGACTTGTCCCGAAGACACACCTGCGTTGTCTTGGCTGTGTGCTTAAGGTCGTTGTCCTGTTGGAAGACGAACGTTCACCCCAGTCTGAGGTCCTGAGCCCTCTGGAGCAGCTTTTCATCAAGGATCTCTCTGTACTTTGCTCCATTCATCTTTGCCTTGATCCTGACTAGTCTCTCAGTCCTTGTCACTCAAAAACATCCCCACAGCATGATGCTGTCACCACCATGCTTCACCTTCGGGATTGTGCCAGGTTTCCTCTAGACGTGAGGCTTGGCATTCAGGCCAACGAGTTCAATATTGGTCTCACCAGACCAGAGAATCTTGTTTCTCATGGTGTGAGAGTCTTTAGGTGCCTTTTGGCAAACTCCAAGCGGGCTGTCATACACCTTTCACCAAATAGTGGCTTCCGTCTGGTCACTCTACCATAAAGGCCTGATTGGTGGAGTGCTGCAGAGATGGTTGTCCTTCTGGAAGTTTCTCCCAGCTCTACAGAGGAACTCTGCTGCTCTGTCAGAGTGACTATCGGGTTCCTGGTCAACTCCCTGACCAAGGCCCCTTTCCTCCGATTGCTCAGTTTGGCCTGGTGGCCAGCACTATGAAGAGTCTTGGTGGTTCTTAACTTCTTCCATTTAAGAATGATGGAGGCCACTAGATCAAAGTCAAAGAGCCACAGAGCAGTGTCGACTTCCGTTGCCCAGACTGGACTGTAAGGAGCATTCCAGTTGAGCTCATGTACACATCAGATCAATATCAATACAGTCGTCGGTATTAAATGTGACAGACATGAAGGGGAGAGCTCTGCTGTGAATACTCACTGAATGATAGAGAGAAAGAGAGAGAGAGCAATTCCATTCTCCACTAGTGTGTGATTCAGACAACAAAATCAATCGCGCTTAATAACTTAACCTCCTCTTAATGTACTCATCATTGTTCTGACAGCTCTTATTTGAGACAGGTTTTGTATGTTCATCGGGCCCTTTTTTTAACCTGGCTGTGTTTTAGCAGTCTCAGCTCTCTGTAGCAAAGTCTTACTGTTAGTAATGTGTTATAGCAGTCTCAACTCTCCTTAGCAAAGTCTTACTGTTAGTAATGTGTTATAGCAGTCTCAGCTCTCTGTAGCAAAGTCTTACTGTTAGTAATGTGTTATAGCAGTCTCAACTCTCCTTAGCAAAGTCTTACTGTTAGTAATGTGTTATAGCAGTCTCAGCTCTCTGTAGCAAAGTCTTACTGTTAGCAATGTGTTTTAGCAGTCTCAGCTCTCTGTAGCAAAGTCTTACTGTTAGTAATGTGTTTTAGCAGTCTCAGCTCTCTGTAGCAAAGTCTTACTGTTAGTAATGTGTTAAAGCAGTTTTTGCTCTATGTAGTATTGTCTGACTGTTAGTAATAGGCAGCTTTTAGCGCAATAGTTCCTGCCGTGGATCATTGAACTTTCAGGCAAGTTTAAAATGCCATGGAATATAACTGAATCTGGCAATGGGAAGTCTTACTGTCTTACTTTATTGTTGGAGCTAGGAACACAAGCATTTTGCTACACCCGCAATAACATCTGCTAAATATGTGTATGTGACCAATACATTTGATTTGATTTTGATTACATTTTTTACTGTTATATATCTGAATAAGACAATGGGGAGACTTTGCAAAAGCAGCACTCTATTATTTTTTATAAAATGTGAGAGCTATTAAATTAGTTTTAATTAGAGTTACCATCAGAGGAGACTGCGTGAATCAGGCCTTCTTGGTCGAATTGCTGCAAAGAAACCACTACTAAAGGACTTCAATAATAAGAAGAGACTTGCTTGATCCAATAGACACAAACAATGGACATTAGACCAGTGGAAATCTGTCCTTTGGTCTAATGAGTCCAAATTTGAGAGTTTTGGTTCCAACCACTGTCTTTATGAGGCAGTGTCCTTTGGTGTGATGAGCCTACCATAAAGACCTGAATGGTGGAGTGCTGCAAAGATGGTTGTCCTTCTGGCAGGTTCTCCCATCTCCACAGGGGAACTCTGGAGCTCTGTCAGAGTGACCATTGGGTCCTTGGTCACCTCCCTGACCAAGGCCCTTCTTCCCTGATTGCTCAGTTTGGTCAGGCGGCCACCTCCAGGAAGAATCTTGGTGTTTGCAAACTTCTTCCATTTAAGAATGATGGAGACCACTGTGTTCTTGGGGACCTTCAATGCTGAATACATTTTTTGGTACCCTTCTCCAGACCTGTGCCTCGACACAAAGGTATAGGCAGCTTAGCCAGCCCAAGTTTTAATAACAAGCTACATAGGGGGGAAAGGGGGAATTTAGTCATTTGAATCAGAGAGGTGCTTTAATTGACGTCCGGATTAACTGCGTGGATTAACTGCCTTGCTAAAAGGCAGAAAAGCTGATTTTTTTTCACCTTGCTAGCTCAGGGATTCAAACAAGCAATCTTTCCATTACTGTCCCAATGCTCTAACCACTAGGCTACCTGCAATACCAGAACAAGTGATCTAATGATTCGGTCTCTTCGCAGCAAACTCTGCACAACTGAGCTGTTTGTATGCCCCATATACATAACATTCTGTTTTTGGCTAGAATTTTGTAAAATAATTTAAATTGAGTTTTGAATCAAGTGTTGTTTTATGTATCAGTTCATAAACTATGTGCTATGGAATCGGAACATCGGAAATCTCTTCCCAGCTATTTTGCAACCTGTACGGGCCCCGCTGTCAACATTTGGGTCCTCAAATGAAACCGGTACATTTGTCTATTTATGCCAAAACAATTTAGACAATTTGGTCTTTAATAAAAGGCAGACAAACAAGTTCCCTACCTTCTCTGCCTTCTCTGCCTTCCACGCCTTCCATTTCTCCTCCATAATGCTGCAATCAATTGTTTGTAATTTTGGATAGAGCAAACATTTCCATACATTTTTGTTAACTGCACTTCTGACATAACTCCACCATTCCTATTCATAATATCATTAACTAAGATCCTTAACAACAAAAAAAAAAGTATAAATAATGTTTATCATTTTTTTATCAGTATATTTGAGTTTAACCAAAATATTTATTGTAATATTTGTTCTGGCGGATAAAACTGGAATTGCAACCAGATTTGTATGGCTTGTTTTCAGAAAAGGTGATACTTTGAACAAGGTTTCATTTTCAATTAACCGAAAGTGAGAAGTTGTAGACTGGATAAAGTAAACAATTCCATTTTTGAATGAGGAGTGAGCCATTCTTACTAATCTACTTGAGAACCAGTTCGGGTTTAAGTAAAACGTTTGTATGACTGAAGCTTTTAGTGATAGGTTTAATGCTTTAATATTTAATAATTGTATCCCCCCCAAACTCGTATTCATTATATACAACTTCTTCTTAATCATGGCCTCTAAAATGGCCATAAGGCGTGCCACCCTGGCAGTCACCTCCTTCTCCCGCCTCCACATCTGGACCCTTCTGGGAGGGAGAGGAGGAGATGATGACCAGTGGGGTGATGGAGTGGCAGCCCCTGACTCTGATGGGGGGAGCTTTCAACTCCTGAAAAATATGGAAAAGGAGAGCTTTCAGGATCAAATATACTACATGTAAAGGTCTGTAAAAGGTTTTATGCCAATTGCAGTACATTTCTCCAGAATACTTTTCTAAAGTGTATATCTTCACACATAGATGAATGTGCTGGTGAAGCATAGGAAATCGATGGGAAAGTATTGGTGTTCTCAAATCAAAGGGGAACTTTATTAGCCAAGCACAGCAATAAATGCAAAGCTAAAAGAGTAGCGTATCATGTATTTTTGCTCAAGTTTGTCCCACTTCTTTTTCACCCATGCAGGTGACAGTTGTCACTCCAGTTCACACTCCTTCACGTAGATCCTGAAAGTAAATAATACAACAGTAACCAAAACATGAGCAAAGTAGAGTTATGTGATAGCTAGACTGCCACACACTTTATCAAATTGGAGTGCCAAGGTGAAACAGTAACAAGTGCAGCTTACCATTACTTTAAACGTAACACGATACGTGTAATGAAACTAGCTAGAGCCAGTCAGGTTGTAGCCGTTCAGGTAGAAACTTATATTGCATAGTGTGAATATTAAAATCAGCTCAACACAAATAAACCAATGCAACAAATCAGGAGAACTAGAAGAAAAGAGAAGAAAAGAGAAGGTTACATACCAATGATATGTATATATAAATCATTGGTTGGAAGCAGTGATGGGGGTATGAAATAATTTCACAAATCAAATAGTATAATGATTCTTTGTCAGATATCCGGATATTCAAAATACATGTGTTTTCTTCACTTACGTTTTTAACCTGAATACTGCTGTGCGAGGGAGAGAGGCTGGTGCTCTATTGCTGCAGCCTGCAGAGGGGCAGGTGAGATGGGAGCGAGTAGACAGAGGCAGAGAGAGAAAGAGAGACGCGTTACCCAAGATAACTCAGCTACATCCAAGACTAGCTAACCTGTAGCAACCACAATGTTATTTATCATCCCAAATAACAGTGCCTGTCTTGACTGGAGTAGTGTAGATAAGCTCGCTAGCTAGCCAGTTATAGCTAGCTAGGCTAATTGAGGCCACATGCTGTGCTTTCAGCATTACATTAGTGTACTCTCACTCCACTTGCTACACATTGAGCCTCTTTTCTGGTTTGATTGGCCAACATAACCAACAACACATACAGTAAACAGCAAGCTACACACATGAAGGCTACCGGTCGGCTACCATGTTATGGGACACATGCCATAAAAACTCAATTGAAAAGTTTGTTGTTTTATAAAATTAATCATTTGAAATGTCATTGTGTATTCTTGTATGTGTAATATTTGTGTTGTGGAGAAATAACAAGGCAGGAGACGGGAGTACAGTTAGTTTTCCTTTAGTCAAAACCTCCTCGTGCTCTACAGATTCACGGCACACTAGTGCGCATGTGCATTTCCTATTAGGTGTAGTAACGCAACACTGTCGTAACACATCACCGCTTAGTAACAGCATAGTAACTAATATAAACAGATGTAGATCCCAGATACTACACTCCTCCCCCATAGTGTTTAACTCCCAGAGAACAAGGTAAATATGTTAGGGAACTACTAATGCAATATCTGAACAATGCATTCTTAACATTTTCAACTTCTGGGTTGAAGCAGACTTTTCAGAGCCCAGCACAAATCCAGGGGATTATTCTGCCCCGAAGATGGAGTTTGTGTCCTAATAACTAACCCAGGTAATGTCCTTTTTCTTTCCTTTTATCTAGGACATATTAAAGTGTTTGTTTGTTTTACTGTCTGTTACCTTAACCAGCTCAACTCACAGGTCAAGCTTTTGAGGTGCCCTTCGCTGTCGAATAGGATATCTCCGCTCCTCCTGGGCTTCCGGTGGTGGGCCAGGTTCGGGTTGAAGGTCAGGCTCTGTCTCTCCCGTACGTCCACAGTCAGGAGAATAGTCCTGGGGGTCGTTATTGTTCTCTCGGCGTGTCTCTGCTGGGGCGTTGGACCGTAGCAGATGATCCACATGAACGTTGACCTGGCGATGACCAATTTGGACTTGGTAAGTCAAAGGTCCTTTGCGTTGCAAGATTACACCTGAGTTTCACAGGCTCTTGGGGTGTCTGAAATCACGTACCATCACCCTCTCTCCCTCTTTGAATTCTCTGACAGTCTTTGAGTGTCTGTCATGAGCTTTCTTCTGCTGTAGCTGGTGCTTTGCCACAGTGCTTGACAAGTCTGGTTTCAACAATGTCAGGCGGGTACGTGGTTGGCGTCTCAAAAACAGTTCAGCTGGTGTACATTCCGTTACTGTGTGTGGTGTGTTACGGTAAGTAAACAGGAACCGGGGAAGCCTTTGGTGGGTGGGCACAGACTGAACCTCGAGTCTAGTCCAGGCCTTCTTAAAGGTTTGCACGGCTCTTTCCGCTGCTCCGTTTGATGCCGGATGGTAAGGTGGTGACAGGATGTGCCTTACTCCATTGTTCTTGAGAAACATTTCAAAATCGTTTGACGTGAAAGGGGGGCCATTGTCCGATACGAGCTCCTTGACTAGTCCAAAGGATGCGAACAGGTGTCTGAGAAGATTGATGGTCTTCTCAGCTGTGGTCAGTTGAGTAGGGAACACTTCCATCCACTTGGAATGGACATCGACGACAACAAGGAAATGTTGCTTGTCAATCTCGGCGTAATCCACATGGATGCGTTCCCAAGGTGTCGCAGCCCAGGACCATGGATGAAGAGGTGCAGCAGCAGGCTTGTTGCGAACAGCTTCACAAGGTGCGCAGTGGCCTACATGCTGTTGAATGTCCTGATCCAGTCCAGGCCACCACAGATAACTGCGAGCGAGTGCTTTCATTCGAGTGATCCCTGGATGTCCCTCATGCAGGTCAGATAGCAGTCTCCTCTGGAATTTGTGAGGTACCACCACCCTTGATCCCCACAGAACACATCCTTGATCAGTGGACAACTGGTCTTTCTTGTCGATGAATGGACGAAGGTTATCGTCATTTACGAAGTTTGGCCAACCTCCTAATGTTAAGTCCAAGACTTTGGAAAGCACTGGATCTTTCCTTGTTTCCTCTGCTATGTCTGAAGCAGATATGGGCAGTTCGTCAATGAGAGAGATCTGGAAGACTGCTCTATCATCTTCACTGTCGGAGTCACTATTGCATGGTAGTCTTGATAGTGCATCTGCATTTGCGTGATCACTGGATCGTCTGTACTCAATCTCGTAGTCGTAGGCTAACAATATCAGAGCCCAACGTTGCATTCGAAGTGCAGCAAGGGTTGGTATAGCTGATTTTGGTCCAAGGATGGCCAACAGAGGCTTGTGATCTGTCAGCAGTTGGAACTTCCTTCCGTACAGGTATTTGTGAAACTTCTTCACTCCGAATATTATGCTCAGGGCTTCCTTCTCAATTTGAGCATAATTTCTCTCACTTGGTGACAGAGTCCGTGATGCAAATGCAATAGGGTGTTCTTCACCTGACGATAGAACATGTGAGATGACGGCTCCTACTCCGTATGGAGATGCATCACACGCGAGTCTCAGCTTCATCTCTGTGTTGTAGTGGGCAAGCCACTTGCTCTTTAGCAGACGCTGTTTGCAAGTCTTGAATGCTTCTTCGCATTGTGGGGACCAATTCCACTTTGTATCGGCCTGCAGCAGTTGGTGAAGCGGATGCAACAATGTGGACAAGTTTGCCACAAACTTTCCGTAATAGTTCAGGAGCCCCAAAAATGACCTCAGCTCTGAGATATTTGTGGGTGCTGGTGCGTTTACGATTGCTTCCACCTTGCTGTTGGTTGGGTGCAGGCCTTGTGCATCAATCTTGTATCCGAGATACTCCACTGAGTCCTGGAGGAACTCACACTTGCTGCGTTTCATTCTCACTCCGTATTTCTCCAGTCTTGACATCACTTTGTCCAGCACTACAAGGTGCTCTCCAATGGTTGGTGCTGACACGAGGATGTCGTCCATGAAGCACACAACGTTGTCTATACCGTCCAAGATCTGATCCATTGTGTGTTGGAATATCGCTGGAGCTGTCGAGATTCCGTAGGCCAAGCGATTGAATCTGAATAGCCCCTTGTGTGTATTGATGGTCAGATACTGTTCTGACTCCGGATCCAGCTTCAGTTGCTGATAAGCGAATGCCAGGTCCAGCTTACTGAAAACCTTCCCACCAGCTAGAGTGGCAAACAGATCTTCAGCGTTTGGTAGTGGATATTCCTCTGGTAGTATGCAGCGATTTACTGTGACCTTGTAGTCACCGCACATTCTGACGGTCTTGTCTTTCTTTGGGACTACAACAATCGGAGCGGCCCAGTCGCTCCTCGCTACTTTCGGGATTATGTTATTCTTCTGTAGGCGGTCCAGTTCCTTCTCTACTGCTTCCGTAAGAGCATAGGGAACTGGACGTGGTTTGTGAAAGATAGGCTTGGTTCCTTCTTGCACTCTGACTTTTGCTGTGAAGTCTTGTATTTCGCCGTAGCCATCATTGAAAAGTTCTTTGTGCTTCTCCAGCATGTTAGTGAGTGTAGCCTGACTCACTGGTTTGTCCTTTCTCAGACTGAAGATTTCTCCCCAGTTCAACTTGATCTTTTGTAGCCAGTTTCTGCCTAGCAAGGCTGATTTTTCTCCTTTAACAATGACAAGCGGTAGCGTCCACTCCTTCCCCTCATACCGGACTGGTACCTGGATCTGCCCTAACACAGGAATAGTGTCACCAGTGTATGAAGAAAGGCGGATGGACGCTGGCTGAAGAGGGCACTCTTTCAGTTTTTCTTTGTAGAGTCTCTCTGGAACCAGAGATACAGACGCTCCGGTGTCCAGCTGCATTTTTACTGGCTTTCCCGCTAACTCCATGTTGAGATAGATTCCATCTTTTTGTTGTTGAGCTGTGTACACTGTGAACAGTTCCAATACTGTTTCAGTTGTACCTTCCTCTTCTTGTGCTGCGTCTGACACTTTGTGCGCTCTTGCTGTGCGTTTTGAGGCTTTACACACTTTCTGTAAATGTCCAACCTTTCCACAATTGTGGCACTTTACATTTTGGAATCGACATTCACTGTGCTGATGATTATCTCCCCCACATCTGTAGCAACTTGGCTTAGACCTTTGAGATGTGGGCTGCTTTGTTCTTGTGTAACCTTGAGGACGGGACTGAGAAAAGTGTGACTTTTGTGAGCCTTTTTCACCACGTGCATCACTGACCTTATGAACACCTTTCTGACGTTCTGCATATCCCGATAGCTCAATAGTATCCCTGTAGGCAAGCTCGAGTCCAAGTGCGATATCACAGGCTTTCCGAAAGGTCAGGTCCTTCTCTGACAGAAGCCTTCTCTGATATGCTTCACCTGTGAGACCACATACAAACTTGTCTCGAAGAGCATCATCAAGAAATTGTGCAAACTCACATGTACTTGCCAGCCTTTTCAAAGCAAGGATGTAGTCTGCCACGGTTTCCCCTTGACTCTGGTGACGTTGGTAAAATCTGAAACGTTCTGCAATGAGAATTGGCTTAGGCTTGAAATGCCTTGAAAGAGTATCAGTCAGTTCTGCATAGGTCAACTCCACTGCTTTTATTGGTTCAATGAGACCTTTCAGCAATCCATACTCAGTTGGACCCAAAACACTGAGAAATACGTCTGCTTTCTTTTCATCTTTGATTTCATTTGCAGCCAGCCAACGCTCAAAACGCTCCAAATAGGAATCAAAATCCTCTTTTGTAGCCTCAAACTCCGGTACTCGACTAATGGTTGCCATTTTCAAAGTTAATTGTTCAGTTTCCTTATTCCTTGTATTCCTTAATTTTCATCTAATTCTTCACTTTAGAAGTTTCTGCAATTACTTCGTTCACTGCACTCATTTGTAATAATGTACACACCGTGTTACATTCCTTCTTCCTTTTTTTTTTTTCTTTCTTGATAATATTTCTCCACTGAGATCGCCTAATTTCAATGGGTTCAATGACAGTTCTTTTTATTTTACCACCAGAGGGCAGTGTCGCTATTCTGGACTCCAATAGTCTTGCTACTTGGCAGCTCCTGAACACTGTACCTGCTAGCAGTGCTTAGCCTTTTTTTACTGGCGAAAGAAATAAAAAAATAACTGACGAATTACGTAATTATTTTGAGTTTCATTACTCACGCAACATTCTTCCCTTCAAGCAATGTCCGTTAAAGAAGTTTAACCACCTCGTCGCCACTGTAATATTTGTGTTGTGGAGAAATAACAAGGCAGGAGACGGGAGTACAGTTAGTTTTCCTTTAGTCAAAACCTCCTCGTGCTCTACAGATTCACGGCACACTAGTGCGCATGTGCATTTCCTATTAGGTGTAGTAACGCAACACTGTCGTAACACATCACCGCTTAGTAACAGCATAGTAACTAATATAAACAGATGTAGATCCCAGATACTACAGTATGTAACAATGTCACATGGATCATTTCATTTAACCGTCTAGAGCCAATAATAGTTTATGGTCCAAACTTTTTGGAAGTTACAGACATTTGTGAGAAGAGTGATATTTGGGATTTATCGGGGTCTGACAAAAACCACACCAGCTCTGCACCTTTTACCGCAGGTGTGAAAGGGCAGCATCGGCGCATGCAGTGGATTGAAATCAGATATCTCTAGCTTAAACTGGCGGATTCTGATGGAGATTTTGTTATTAGGCTAATTAGATTTCCACTGGGCCTGGAGACATCGACTCTAGACCAATAAAATAATAATAGGCCAATAAAAGAAATCTGCTAAAATGAATACTCACACAAGTATTCAAATACTAACGTCCGTTTTGAAATTAAAATAACATCCCGAACAGATATATGCACACACACACACACACACACACACACACACACACACACACACACACACACACACACACACACACACACACACACACACACACACACACACACACACACACACACGCTACATACACATCACAACTGATGCAACCAGACTCTTATTATTATTGCTAAATACTGCACAATTTAAACACTTACCCCATAATCACGCCTTCACCAAAACTTGTGTACATTGTGCCTTACAGTATTATACTTCTGCTGAAAAAAACAAATATTCTACTGAGCCATTTACTTTATTCTAATATTTTATTATATCTTATTGTTGTTGCATTGTTGAGAAGGTACCTGGACGTAAGCGTTTCATTGGACGATGTATACCAGGGGTGTTCAATTCTTACCCTATGAGGTCTGGAGCCTGATGGTTATCTGTTCTATCTGATAAATAATTGCACCGACTTGGTGTACCTGGTCTACATAAGTCCCTGATTAGAGAAGAACAATGAAAAAACACAGTGGAACTGGCTTCGATGTCCAGATTTGAGTTTGAGGGGTGTATACCATGTGTATCCTCTACATATGACACTTGTCATATTTAAACATGACACTTGTATAGTCTCATACATCCTACCCAGTTGTACAATAGTATACGAATTGGATGAACAAACTTATCTTACTTCTTTGAATGATGTACAGTATTGCACGTCTTTATCTAAAACCATGTTTCCAGTAATTGTGTATAATTATGTAATTTCCCTTTTGAATAGTTACCTGTGTGGGCAGTAATATGGTGTCCCTCTTATTAAATACTAGACTGTCTTTCTCCCCTTGACATTCAACTTTCCTACGCTGAGGGGATGTTTTAAAAATAAGCCGCTCTGCCTTTCCCCTTCAACAAATAAAAAAACAATTAATATATGAAACAAAAGTATGTTATTCTGTCCCTCCAAACTGAACTCTGAGGGCTACATTCTCTAGCCTTGACTGCGTTTCAAACTCAAGGTAGATTGCCCTCTGCCCTAAACCCTCAGCCCTTAAATGACGTTTTACATTGTCACATCCGAGTGTACCTTAAATGTCCCATGCCCAAGCGAGGGAGAGTGATGATCAGAGAGGCAACGTCCTTGGTGGAAAATTTGAAGTTGAGCTTAAAAACAACCAAACTGAAGCTAATGTATCTAGCTAGCACTCCTGTCAGTTAGCTAGTGATAGTTACCCATTTTTTGTAATTTAAAAAAATAAATATATATTTAACCAGGTAGGCAAGTTGAAAACAAGTTGACCTGGTCAAGATAAAGCAAAGCAGTTTGACACATACAACAACACAGAGTTACACATGGAGTAAAACAAACATACAGTCAATAATACAATACTAGCCATAGCCGGCTAGTTTGTTTTATAAACTCAGCAACAACAACACAAAATATCCCCAAAAAAGAACGTCTTTCAAAGATAGTTCGTAAAAATCCAAATAACTTCACAGATCTTAATTTTAAAGGGTTTAAACACTGTTTCCCATGCGTGTTCAATGAACCATAAACAACTAATGAACATTCACTTGTGGAACGGTAGTTAAGACACTAACAGCATACAGACAGAAGGCAATTAAGGTGACAGTTCTGAAAACTTAGGACACTAAAGAGGCCTTTCTACTGCCTATGAAAAACACCAAAAGAAAGATGCCCATGGTCCCTGCTTATCTGGTGAACGTGCCTTTAGTTATGCTGCAAGGAGGCATGAGGACTGCAGATGTGGCCAGGGTAATAAATTGTAATGTCTGCAATGTGAGACACCTAAGACAGCGCTACAGGGAGACAGGACGGACAGCTGACTGTCCTCGCAGTGGCAGAACACCTGCACAGGATCGGTACATCCGAACATCACACCTGCAGAACAGGTACAGGATGGCAACAACAACTGCCCGAGTTACACCAGGAATGCACAATCCCTCCATCAGTGCTCAGACTGTCCTCAATAGGCTAAGAAAGGCTGGACTGAGGGCTTGTAGGACTGTTGTTAGGCAGGTCCTCAACAGACATCACCGGCAACAACGTCGCCTATGGGCACAAACCCACCGTCGCTGGACCAGATAGGACTGGCAAAAAGTGCTCTTCACTGACGAGTTGCAGTTTTGTCTCACCAGGGGTGATGTCGGATTCACGTTTATTGTTGAAGGAATAAGCGTTACACCGAGGCCTGTACTCTGGAGCGGGATCGATTTGGAGGTGGAGGGTCCGTCATGGTCTGGGGCAATGTGTCACATCATCATCAGCCTGAGCTTGTCATTGCAGGCAATCTCAACACTGTGCGTTACAGGGAAGACGCCCTCCTCCCTCATGTGGTACCCTTCCTGCAGGCTCATCCTGACATGACCCTCCAGCATGACAATGCCACCAGCCATACTGCTCATTCTGTGTGTGATTTCCTGCAAGACAGGAACGTCAGTGTTCTGCCATGGCCAGTGAATAGCCCGGATCTCAATCCCATTGAGCATTTCTGGACCTGTTGGATCAGAGGGTGAGGGCTAGGGCCATTCCCATCAGAAATGTCTCGGAACTTGCAGGTGCCTTGGTGGAAGATTGGGGTAACATCTCACAGCAAGAACTGGCAAATCTGGTGCAGTCCATGAGGAGGAGATGCACTGCAGTACTTAATGCATCTGATACTGACTGTTACATTTCATTTTGACCCTCCTTTGTTCAGGGACACATTATTCAATTTCTGGTAGTCACTTGTTCAATTCATGTTGCAGTTGTTGAATCTTGTTATGTTCATACAAATATTTACACGTGTTAAGTTTGTTGAAAATAAACGCAGTTGACAGTGAGAGGAAGTTTGAGTTTAGTTTGGTAATTTATTCCAATACATTTCAGAATTGCAAAAAACGTGTTTATGAGCAATATTTTACAGGCACCTCACTACGAGACTAAGACAATTTTCCAACTCTAAAATCAATGTTTATATATATATATACACTGCTCAAAAAAATAAAGGGAACACTTAAACAACACAATGTAACTCCAAGTCAATCACACTTCTGTGAAATCAAACTGTCCACTTAGGAAGCAACACTGATTGACAATAAATTTCACATGCTGTTGTGCAAATGGAATAGACAAAAGGTGGAAATTATAGGCAATTAGCAAGACACCCCCAATAAAGGAATGGTTCTGCAGGTGGTGACCACAGACCACTTATCAGTTCCTATGCTTCCTGGCTGATGTTTTGGTCACTTTTGAATGCTGGCGGTGCTTTCACTCTAGTGGTAACATGAGACGGAGTCTACAACCCACACAAGTGGCTCAGGTAGTGCAGTTCATCCAGGATGGCACATCAATGCGAGCTGTGGCAAAAAGGTTTGCTGTGTCTGTCAGCGTAGTCTCCAGAGCATGGAGGCGCTACCAGGAGACAGGCCAGTACATTAGGAAACGTGGAGGAGGCCGTAGGCGGGCAACAACCCAGCAGCAGGACCGCTACCTCCGCCTTTGTGCAAGGAGGTGCACTGCCAGAGCCCTGCAAATGACCTCCAGCAGGCCACAAATGTGCATGTGTCTGCTCAAACGGTCAGAAACAGACTCCATGAGGGTGGTATGAGGGCCCGACGTCCACAGGTGGGGGTTGTGCTTACAGCCCAACACCGTGCAGGACGTTTGGCATTTGCCAGACCGTTACATAAGTGTTATATAGTGAGGTGGGGACAGAGGGTGTCATCTAACATGCTGACCAGACAGCACACGTCACGTAAGCGAGCGTTACAAAAATAAATTTACACACACATGTCATTCAATCATTGCACCCACACTGCTTGTGTGCGTCAATGAGTGTCTGCGTAGCCAGGTGCTAAAATAGAAATTGGTTCTATTTGTGACACTGGACATGCTGCAAGTCCTTCCTCTCCCACTTCCTCATTGGTTTTTAGGAGAATATACCCACATAAAGTCCAAAGAAGAAAAAGCCTGAAGGAGGAGAGATTACTAGAAAACAAACTTTTACCCATTTATCTGTGAATTAATTGTCGGGGTAGAGGACACCTGTGCATTTCAAGTAAAATAACAACCCAATGTTTATATACCTGAAACAAATTAGCTAGAAACAGTAAGTTAGCTAGCTAAATTGCCATAAATGTTTAATGCTTTTCGACCTGTCCCCAAATGAATATACTATAGTTGGTTCAGAGTTTGTTTTGATATTTCAACCTGCGTGTCCTCATCGAGTCTGGTGTGGTGTAACAATATCAACATGGGTGATGGTGGACACACTGAGCGTGCGGTCTGGTCAGCATGTTATTGATTTAACGTATCCTCTGCAGCAGAGGTAACTCTGAGTCATGTGGTGGTCCTGTTAGAGCCAGTTTCATCATAGTGCTTGATGGTTTTTGCGACTGCACTCGAAGAAATGGTCAAAGTTCTTGAAATTTTACGCATTGACTGACCTTCATGTCTTAAAGTAATGATGGACTGTCATTTCTCTTTCCTAATTTGAGCTATTCTTGCCTTAACATGGACTTGGTATTTTACCGAATAGGGCAATCTTCTGTATACCAACCCTACCTTGTCACAACACAACTGTTTGGCCCAAACACATTAAGAAGGAAAGAAATTCCACAAATTAACTTTTAACAGGGCACAGATGTTAATTGAAATGCATTCCAGGTGACTACCTCATGAAGCTGGTTGAGATAATGTCAAGAGTGTGCAAAGCTGTCTTCAAGACAAAGGGTGGCTACTTTGAAGAATCTCAAATCTAAAATATATTTTGATTTGTTTAACACTTTTTTGGTTAATACATTATTCCATATGTGTTATTTCATAGTGTTGATGTCTTCACTATTATGCTAGAATGTAGAAAATAGTCAAAATAAATAAAAACCCTGGAATGAGTAGGTGTCTAAACTTTTGACTGGTACTGTACTTCCATTAATTTTTTCAACTGGTACCAGGGGACCTTCAGACGAGTCATGTATGTGTTAGTGAGTGTCTTTCCTTTCCATCGAGAGGTAAACATAGTTTATAGGCCAAACCGTTAGGATGCTGTCGACGATTATGTGAGAAGACCGATTTTTCAGGATGTCTCATGGTCTGACAAAAATCCGTCTAGCTCTGTCACCTTTCACCTCAGATGCGGAAGTGCAACATCGGTGGATGCGGTGGATTGGGATGCATCCAATGCAAAAAACAGATATCGCTAGCTTAAATTGACAGATTTAAGATCGGTATTTGTATAATATTATGTTAATCAGATTTCCACGGGCCTTTGAAATCGACTCTACGGGATAAGTATTCTACAGTGCATTTGGAAAAATGTCAGACCCCTTGACTTTT
This sequence comes from Salvelinus fontinalis, assembly GCF_029448725.1. Lineage (NCBI taxonomy): Eukaryota > Metazoa > Chordata > Actinopteri > Salmoniformes > Salmonidae > Salvelinus > Salvelinus fontinalis. The sequence continues at coordinate 20,429,268 of NC_074682.1, forward strand.
CCCACATTTTGTTACGTTACAGCCTTATTCTAAAATGGATTAAATCATTTTTTCCCCTCATCAATTTACATACAATACTCTATAATGACAAATCAGATAACTGGTTTTAATTTTTTTTTAGAAATGTATTAAAAATCAAAACAAAAAATCACATTTACATTATTTTTCAGACCCTTTACTCAGTACTTTGTTGAAGCACCTTTGACAGCAATTATAACCTCAAGTCTTGTTGGGTATTAAGTTACAAGCTTGGCACACCTGTATTTGGGGGGTTTCTGCCATTCATGTCTGGAGATATTCACAAGCTCTGTCGGGTTTTTGAAAACTTTTCGAATGTACTGTACATTGGTAATATAGGGTGCTATGTTCATGCAGTCCAAGGTGACCTTACCAGACCCATTCACGTAAATCAGGTGCATTATACAGATGAGTTATGAGGTCAGTTGCTTGAATATAATTCAAACTTTAGTGAAAATATGGCATGAACATAAATGCATGATTTATGCAAATGACGTGAAGATTTAGCATGGAGAATGAGTTTGACACTTGGCAGTGTTAATGTTTGCTGTAACAGTAGGTTACGATATGAACCTTGCGCCATCATGTCTGACTCATTGCTCATTTACACAAGTAACATCTTGAGTTTAAAAAGTTATGATGGTTTTCATTGACAACAGCAGCTGTTGCTTTTTCCCCATAGCTGTATTTGATCTCCAACACTAAGGTCATGCTACCATGAGGGTGGACAGAGTTGACTTTGCGGCCACACACGTGCATCACTCAGTTGCATAGTGTTTGAACATTTTACCTGTCAAGAGATTAGCATGAGATGTGATTCCTATCAGGAGGCAGAGTTTAGAATATTTTTTCACATTGACAGAAGCTTTGTGGCACTTCAGTCGCTATTGTAGTGTGCTGATTAAATCCCTTCTGTTAAAATCATTTAGGAGGCAGCCGCTCTCTCCTGGTGGAGATCATTAAAGATAGAGTAGGTACACAAGCAGGCAATGTTGATTTCCCTCTAATATACCCACAAATGTGCTGAGCTCTCTTCTTGGAAAAGTGTCATCTGTCTGGACATCTGGTGTTTATCCTGCTTTTCCATCAACACAGCTATTCAAGCATGTCATTACAAAAATGTACGTCAAACTCAAATGTCAATCTTAATAGCAGCCCTTTGGGTTTCTTTATCATCGCCTAAATGCACTGCAAACTTGGCTTTTGTAGTCCATTAGTGGTCAATTTAAGATAATGTCTATCTTGATTAGCAGGGCAAAGCTGTTTAGCTCATCGTTGCGGTTGAAAAAAGTATTTTTTCGCAAAGACTACTTCAGAGACAGTTAAGAATAAAAAAACGACCTTGATAACAATATAAGACACAACACTGTCACCCCTTTACCTTTGTATTTAATTCATGGATAGAGTATGCAGCTAACTGTCTAGAAACACAGCATTAATAAAATGAATTGATTTGTTGATTCATAATTGCAGGCTTTTAAGGATAATGAAATGTCATCCACCTGCATGTAGTCTTGGAGACAATGGCTACCCTAGTCAAAATGTCCTATGTTCTCACAATCCAGTAGGATGTTGTGACACCAGCTACATTTTGGAGTGAGGAATTTGATTTGGGTGTTGCTCTGAAATCAATAGAATGAGAGACGGGAGTTGGGTTGCATGTCCTATTCAAACTAACCTAAAAGAAACACGGTATATGGGAATAATATGTATAGCACTGGTCAGAGGACAACTTGTAGAAGACAGCCAGCTACATTTTGGATTGTTGCATTTTGTTTCAAATGGCTCTCAAATACAGAAAGGTAAACGCAGTATTATTTAGTTAATCACTCATATCGATCTCAATTTGAAATCAATAAAGCGGGGGAAAACATGTATGCGCCGTTTACTCACACTATTCAAAGGTAACAGTGATTCTGAGAATAATTCACATGTTACTGGTTAGAAGACAATTTGCTGAAGACAGTCATCTAAACTCTAAAATGTTGAATGGAAGTTTTGTGAGGCTGTCAAAACGGGGAAGGAAACAAATTAGTTATTTTTGTAACTTCAACGAATCACGACCCATCATAGGATATCAACAGTGGCAAGGGTTGGCTGTTATTTGAGTGACAGTTTGACTCTCAAATCCATGTATTGGTCTGAGGCCAGCAACTTTTATACAGAGAGCTAAAAGCTCACACATACGGTCCACGTACAGGAAATTAATGCAAATAATCAAATAATATTAGATTTTTTAAGATTGCAGTGCATTCGGAAAGTATTCATACCATTTGACTTTTTCCACATTTTGTTACTTTACAGCATTATTCTAAAATTGATTAAATTGCTTTTTCCCTCAACAATCTACACAAAATTCCCCATAATACGTTTTTGCAAATGTATAAAGAAAAAGCTGTTATCACGTTTACATAAGTATTAAGACCCTTTACTCAGTACTTTGTTGAAGCACCTTTGGCAGTGATTACAGCCTCGATTCTTCTTGGGTATGGCACTACAAGCTTGGCACACCTGTATTTGGGGAGTTTCTCCCATTCCTCTCTGCAGGTCCTCTGAAGCTCTGTCAGGTTAGATGGGGAGCGTCACTGCACCACTATCTTCAGTTCTCTCCAGAGATGATTTTATTGAACCTTTATTTAACCAGGCAAGTCAGCTAAGAACACATTCTTATTTACAATGACAACCTACCCCAGCCAAACCCTAACCCGGACGATCTCCGGGCCAATTCTGCATCGCCCTATGGGACTCCCAATCATGGCTGGATGTAAAACAGCCTGGAATCGATCCAGGGTCTGTAGTGACGCCTCTCTCACTGAGATGCAGTGCCTTAGACCGCTGCGCCACTCAGGTTCAAGACCGGGTTCTGGTTGGGCCACTCAAGGACATTCCGAGACTTGTCCCGAAGCCACTCCTGCGTTGTCTTGGCTGTGTGCTTAGGGTGGTTATCCTGTTGGAAGGGAAACCTTCACCCCAGTCTGAGGTCCTGAGTGCTCTGGAGCAGGTTTTCATCAAGGATCTCTGTACTCCTTTCATCTTTCTCTCGATCCTGACTAGTCTTCCAGTCCCTGCCGCTGAAAAACATCCCCACAGCATGATGCTGCCACCACCATGCTTCACCCTAGAGATAGTGCCAGGTTTCCTCCAGACGTGACACTAGGCATTCAGGCCAAAGAGTTCAAGCTTGGTTTCATCACAACAGAGAATCTTGTCTCTCATGATCTGAGTCCTTTAGGTGCCTTTTGGTAAACTTCAAGCGGGCTGTCGTGTGGCTTTTACTGAGGAGTGGGTTCCATCTGGCTACTCTACCATAAAGGCCTGATTGGTAGAGTGCTGCAGAGATAGTTGTCCTTCTGGAAGTTCTCCAAAGGCCAGAGGAACTCTGGAGCTCTGTCAGAGTTACCATTGGGTTCTTGGTCACCTCCATGACCAGAGCCCTTCTCCCCCGATTGCTCAGTTCTAGGAAGAGTTTTGGTGTTTCCAAACGTCTTCCATTTAAGAGTGATGGAGGCCACTGTGTTCTTGGGCACCTTCAATGCTGCAGAAATGTTTTGGTACCCTTCCCCAGATCTGTGCCTCTACACAACCCTGTCTCGGAGCTCTATGGACAATTCCTTTCACCTGATGGCTTGGTTTTTGCTCTGACATGCACTGTCAACTGTGGGACCTCATATAGACAGGTGTGTGCCTTTTCAAACAATATTAAATCAATTGAATTTACCACAAGTGGACACCAATCAAGTTATAGAAACATCTCAAGGATGATCAATGGAATCAGGATGCACCTGAGCTAAATTTGCAGTCTCATAGCAAAGGTTCTTAATACTTATGTAAATAATGTATTTCTTTTTTTACATTTTTTGAAATTTGCAAGAAAATCTAAACCTGTTTTCACTTTGTCATTATAGGGTATTGTGTGTAGATTGATGAGAAACACATATGTATTTAATACATTTAAGAATAAGACTGTAACGTAACCAAATATGGAAAAGTCAAGGGATCTGAATACTTTCCTGTATGTGGACAGTATGTGTTACTACATTACACAACTTGTGTTTTGACCACATCGAATTGAGGGTAATTACACAACCCTTTTACATAATATTACAAAGCTTTATTGGACAACCTCACAGTTTAATATGGCACAGAAACCTGAAAATGTACATTAAGCTGTAATCAAGAATAACTACCAGTAAACTGTAGGACAGTGTCTCTCCGGAACACAATCTCCATCTCTTTGCCTACTCACACCAATGATAATTCCCTGAGGTCCTCAACCTCTTCAACACACCACCACAATATGGGAGTGATTCAATCCTATCAGATTTTGGAACCCGTCCTTTGGACTCCTATGGGGTTCTATCCTATAGGATTTTATCTTGTAGGATCCTATAGGGTTCTAATAAACGAATCCAACAGAAAAATCCTATTACATTTTGAAACCAGTCCTATAGGATAAAATCCTATAGGCTAGGTCGTATAGTATTCTGTCCTATAGAAGGATAGGATAGGTTCCAAAATCTGATAGGACTTTCTATCGGATTCTAATCATATTTTTGTTTTACAGGGACCCTGTAATATTTTTTGACTAGGGTGATGTGAATATTTTATCATCTAAAATATGTCAAGTAGACTCATAAGGAGCCAGGCAGCTGCACTGATGTACAGAAAGAGGTTACAAACTGTGTGCCCACACAACCGTAAGTAGTGCTTCAATATGTATAAGCCGTGCCTGAAAAATGTTTGATATTATTATGCAAATTACAAGTGCAGGAGGTTAACATAGATTTTCAGAACGATGTAACCCATTGCAGTCCTGTATTTAGAGCTTCAGAAAAACGCATTGGGCCCAGTATGAATGCAAGCTGTTGAAAAAGTAATCTATTTTGTGTGTGTGGGGCTGCCATTTTAGTCAGTGCATACCTCGGTCTTCATCTATTCCTTTTTTCTTTTCTTTTTTTACTTTTATTGTTACTTACCTTCTCTTTGAAGAAGACAGACAGCCCAAGTGGAAAATAGAAGATTGGATGTGCAAGGCAGCACAGGTATGTCAGGAGTTAAAACCTTAAGAGTATCACAGGAGGAGCACAACTTCCATGTCAGTACTGGTCTCTTTGTTGAAAGGTGGAAAGGGAAGTGAGCACCAACAACCAGCACTGGCCCTAAATTAGCATATGTGGGTTCATGTAGTAGCTATATACCTGTCCCCATTTACCAGCCTGCCGGAAAGGTTGTCCTGTTGGCTTCTCAGAGGGAGTGATGGAGAAAAAGGAGAGCAAGACAAGTTGTCACACTGAGTAATAGTAATTTGTTTTCATGGGCCAAGAAGGGCGGCAGGTTGTTGTGACACACACCAGATTGTCCAGCAGTCCACTGAGAGACCCTGTCACCATCCAGAGGGCCGAGGCCAGGGACCACTTTACTCCATTCCCATCCCTCCTCGGAAGAAGAGCTGGCCTCCAGCCAACACACACAATTAAATTAACCAAACTCTCCATGAAGACGAGGGAGTAGCATAATCCTCCTCATTAACTTACTGTGTGTATATTCTAAGATCACAGTGTATCGTCACATACAGTGCCTTCGGAAAGTATTCAGACGCCTTGACTTTTTACGGAATTTGTTACGTTACAGCCTTATTCTAAAATGAAAAAAAATGTCCTCAGCAATCTACACACAATACCCAATAATGACAAAGCGAAAACAAGGTTTAAGAAATGTTACCATATTTGAATACAGTACCAATCAAAAGTTTGGACACCTACTCATTCAAGGGTTTCTCTTTATTTGTACTATTTTCTACATTGTAGAATAGTAGTAAAGACATCAAAATAATGAAATAACACAAAAAGTATGAAACAAATCGTAATGTATTTTATATTTGAGATTATTCAACGTAGCCACCCTTTGCCTTGATGACAGCTTTACACTATTTGCATTCTCTCAACCAGCTTCACCTGGAAAGCTTTTTCCACAGTCTGGAAGGAGTTCCTACATATGATGAGCACTTGTTGGCTGCTTTTCCTTCAGTCTGCAGTCCAACTCATCCCAAACCTTCTCAATTGGGTTGAGGTCAGGTGATTGTGGAGGGAAAGTCATCTGATGCAGCACTCCATCACTCTCCTTCCTGGTCAAATAGCCCTTACACAGCCTGGAGGTGTGTTGGGTCATTGTCCATTTGAAAATCAAATGATAGTCCCTCTAAGTGCAAACCAGACGGGATGGAAGCTATGCTGGTTAACTGTGCCTGGAATTCTAAATAAATCAGACAGTGGCACCAGTAAAGCACTCCCACACCATCACACCTCCTCCATGCTTCACAGTGGGAACCACACATGCAGTGATCATCTGTTCACCTACTCTGTGTCTCACAAAGATAGTGGTTGGAACCCAAAATCTCAAATCTGGGCTCATCAGACCAAAGGACAGATTTCCACCCGTCTAATGTCCATTGCTCGTGTTTCTTGGCCCAAGCAAGTCTCTCATTCTTATTGGAGTACTTTAAAAGTGGTTCCTCCGGAGCAATTCGACCATGAAGGCCTGATTCACGCAGTCTCCTCTGAACAGTTGATGATGAGATGTGTAACTTAAACTCTGTGAAGCATTTATTTGGGCTGAAATCTGAGGTGCTGTTAACTCTACTGAACGTATCCTCTATGACAGATGTAACTCTAGGTCTTCCTTTCCTGTGGCGTCCTCATGAGAGCCAGTTTCATAACAGTACTTGATGGGTTTTGCGACTGCATTTGAAGAAACTTTCAAAGTTCTTGAAATCTTCCGTAATGGCTGACATTCATGTCTTAAAATAATGCTGAAATGTCATTTCTCTTTGCTTATTTGAGCTGTTCTTGCCATAATATGGTCTAGGTATTTTACTAAATAAGGCTATCTTCTGTATACCAACCCTACCTTGTACAACTGATTGGCCAGCACGCATAAAGAGGGAAAGAAATTCCACAAATCAACTTTTAACAAGGAACACCTGTTAAAACTTCTTTGTGATAGGTGGCAGCATTTTCACTTTTGGATGAATAGCGTGCCCAGAGTGAACTGCCTCCTACTCTGTCCCAGATGCTAATATATGCATATTATTATTACTATTGGATAGAAATCACTCTGAAGTTTCTAAAACTGTTTGAATGATGTCTGTGAGTATAACCGGACTCATATGGCAGGCAAATTCCCGAGAAAAAATCCAAACAGGAAGTGAGGATTCTGAGGCTGGTTGATGTTCAACTCATCGCCTAATCAAATCCCTATAAGAAATGGATCTGTTTGCACTTCCTACGCCTTCCACTTGATGTCAACAGTCTGTAGAATGTTGAATGAAGCCTCACTGTGATGTGGAGCCGGATGGGAGGTGTTTCAGTCAGTGGTCTGGCAGAATGCCAGTTCCTGGTCATGCGCATTCCAAATGATATCGTCTTGCTTTCCATTACTTCTAGAGACACAAAGGAATTCCCAGGTTGGAACGTTATTGAATATAGATGATAACAACATCCTGAAGATTGATTCTCTACTTAGTTTGACCAGTTTATTCAACCTCTAATATAACTTTTTGAAGTTTTTGTCCGAGTTCGCCTGCAACTGCGCGAGCGTTTGGACATGTGTACTAAACGTGCTAGCTACTTGGAGATAAGTAATGGACATTATCGAACAAAACAACGATTTATTGTGGAACTAGGATTACTGGAAGTGCATTCTGGTGAAGATCATCAAAGGAAAGGGAATATTTATGATGCAATCTCATATTTCTGTTGACTCCAACATGGCAGAGAAATGTTATATCTGAGCGTCGTCTCAGATTATTGCATGGTGTGCTTTTTCCGTAAAGTTTTTTTGAAATCTGACACAGCAGTTGCATTAAAACTTCTTCAGGCTGCAGTGTGAATATTGAAAAAACTGGAAAATATGTGCACATTTTCAAACGGCCTCTTAAGAAATGTTTGATTTTACAATATGCATATATTTACTACTATTGGATAGATAACAGTCTATAGTTTCTAAGAACGTTTGAATTATTTCTCTAAGTGGAACAGAACTATTTTTACAGCCATTTTCCCAGCCGAATTGAGATTTCCAAAATGCGATGTGTCTCTTTAAGACCTTGTCTATACAAGGTCATGACACTTAGGACCGTAGAAACACGTCATACGCCTTCATCTGGGTGTAATGCGGAAGTGAGAGTTGAAAGGAGTCGAATATCTCTTCCATGGACTGAATACCACATCTTCTTGTGAGACCTGCGCAGTTAAAATTTTTTTCCGGGCGCGAGGCAGAATCTGGACTCGGCTCCTGGAATCCGCTCGTTAAAGGTGAATATGACCTCTGCCTACGATATTATTTGATACATGTCACAAAATCATCCTAAAGTATGTTTTTTCAATATACTTTAATTATATTATTGCAATTTATTCTGGACTTTAGATGTCATGCGACGGAAGAATTTTTTGAAGAAAGACAGATTAGCGCCGCACGGCCGTTGTGCTTGCTAACCAAAGAGGGAAATATTTCGTTCTGGAACCCAACTAAAGACTTTACTGGACAATGGACCCCGTTACAACATTCTGATGGAAGATCAACAAAGATAAGGACCCAATTTGGGATGCTTTTTCATATATCTGTCGAACTGTGCTATGCTAGCGCTTGACTAGAATCAATGCTGCCGTATGCTAGCTAATGTTGTAAGCTAATATAACGATATATTGTGTTTTCGCTGTAAAACACTTCAAAAATCGGAAATATTGGCTCTATTCACACGATATTTGTCTTTCATTAGCTATCCACCATATGTTTTTCTGAAATGTTTTATGAGGTGTAATTAGTAGTTGACGTTGGTGTCTGTATTTTCTCTGGCTACTCCCGTCTGATTTCAGACTGTAGCTATGCTGTAGCAATGATGGGAGCAGTAATGTAAAACTGATTTATAGCTAAAATATGCACATTTAATGAACAAAACATAGATTTATTGTGTAACATGTTATAGGACTGTCATCTGAAGTAGTTTTTTCTAGGTTCTTTAGGTTGGTTTTAGGTTATTTAGGTTGGCTTGTGCATGCTACTTGAATCATAATTCATACATCATAATCATAATCATACGTGTCTGTCCACTTTTGTATTTGGTGGTGAGCTAACATAAATATATGTGGTGTTTTCTCTGTAAAACATTTAAAAAATCGGACATGTTGGCCTTGATTGACAAGATGTTTATCTTTCAAATGCTGTATTGGACTTGTTAATGTGTGAAAGTTAAATATTAAAAAAAAATAGCTTTTGAATTTCGCGCCCTGCACATGAGCTGGATGTTGTCATATTTGTACCGACGTCGGGAGAGCCCGCCTAACAGGTTAATAACAAGTGTATCTTTAATTCTATGTAAAACATGTATCTTTCATCAAAGTGTATGATGAGTATTTCTGTTATTTGACGTGGCTCTCTATTTGACATGGCTCTCTCTTCTCCGGATATTTGGGAGGCATTTCTGAACATGGAGCCAATATAAACCGAGATTTATATAAATTTGCACATTATCGAACAAAACATACATGTATTGTGTAACATGATATCCTATGAGTGTCATCTGATGAAGATCATCAAAGGTTAGTGATTAATTTTATCTCTATTTCTGCTTTTTGTGACTCCTATCTTTGGCTGGGAAAATGGCTGTTTTTCTGTGTCAATGTACTGGCCTAACATAATCATTTGGTGTGCTTTCGCCGAAAAGCCTATTTGAAATCCGACATGTTGGCTGGATTCACAACATGTGTAGCTTTAATTTGGTATCTTTCATGTGTGATTTAATGAAAGTTTGATTTTTATAGTATTTTATTTGAATTTGGCGCGCTGCATTTTCTCTGGCTTTTGGCCAAGTGAGACAGTAGCGTCCCACCCAAACTCAGATTTTTGGATATAAATATTAACTTTACCGATCAAAACATACATGTATTGTGTAACATGAAGTCCGATGAGTGTCATCTGATGAAGATCATCAAAGGTTAGTGATTAATTTTAACTCTATTTCTGCTTTTTGTTACTCCTCTCTTTGGCTGGAAAAATGGCTGTGTTTTTCTGTGGCTATGTACTGAGCTAACATAATCGCAAGGTGTGCTTTCGCCGTAAATCCTTTTTGAAATCAGGCACTTTGGCTGGATTAACGAGAAGTTTATCTTTAAAATGGTGTATAATACTTGTATGTTTGAGGAATTTTAATTATGAGATTTCTGTTGTTTTGAATTTGGCGCCCTGCAATTTCACTGGCTGTTGGTTAGGTGGGACGCTACCATCCGACATATCCCAGAGAAGTTAAATTAAATGCTTTCCAGGTGACTACCCCATGAAGCTGGTTGAGAGAATGCCTAGAGTGTGCAAGCTGTCATCAAGGCAAAGGGTGGCTACTTTGAAGAATCTCAAATTAAACATATATTTTTTATTTATTTAACACTTTTTCGGTTACTACATTATTCCATGTGTTATTTCAGTGTTGATGTCTTTACTATTATTCTACAATGTAGAAAATAGTAAAAATTAAGAAAAACCCTTAAATGAATAGGTGTGTCCAAGCTTTTGACTGATACTGGTGGTATTCGGACCCTTTGCTGTGAGACTCGAAATTGAGCTCAGGTGCATCCTGTTTCCATTAACCTGTTAAAGCTGGGGGCGCTGTTGTCACTATTTATGGTAATCGTGTAATTTTTGAAACGGCTTCCTACAAAATTCTTGATCGTACAATATGCATATTATTATTATTATTGGATAGAAAACAGTCTATAGTTTCTATAGGAGTTGAAATTTTGTCTCTAAGTGGAACAGAACCCATTCTACAGCAATTTCCCTGACATGGAGTCAGATTTCAGAAATTTTGGCCACTGTTCTGGAGTCAGTTTTAAAGCCAATGTTATTCCTATGAGTATACGGACACTGCTTACGTCTTCCCCTGGATGCCTTTACGTGATGACGATTTGAATGGGGTCGATTGCGCAATCACAGGCACTATAAATTAAAAAACCCTGTAGCTAGTAACTCTTTTGCAGCTGCGTCATGCGCGTGGAGGACACCGACCCGCACCTGTTCCAAGCATTAGTGTTGGGAGTAATCTTTCTCCGGACATGTTAAGACTCGTTATAGGAGTTAAAAACATCATAAGGTAGTTAATTTAAAGCGTTTTATAGCAATTTATATCCGTTTAGTGCGATTTTGGGACATTTATTTCTGAGACGCTGTGAATCTCTGGGCACGCTTCCAGTTCATCCCGAACGCAGTTGGCATTTCCACATGGCAAGAGGACAGCTTTCCACCAAAAGACGATTAGACCCAAGAAAGGATCCTTTGCCCAAGATACTGATGGAAGAACAGCTCAAAGTAGGACATTTTTATTATGATAAATCGTGTTTCTGTCGAAAAATGTTAGTGGCTTAGGACGCCATGTTTTTTGACGTAGCTTCGCTTGGCGCAAACTGTATTGAAAAGTAAGGATAATTTAAAAAATGTAATTCTGCGATTGTATTAAGAATTAAATTGTCTATCAATCGCTGTCCACCCTATATTTTTTAGTCACGTTTATGAGTATTTATGTATACGAGTAGATCACTGTCTAATATGGCGCACGGACATTTTCTCACCAGCTGGGCTACATTTCTCATTGTCTAACCATGATTTTGGTGGCTAAATATGCACATTTTCGAACAAACTGTATATGTATGTTGTAATGTGATGTTACAGGGGTGTCATCTGAAGAATTCTGAGAAGGTTAGTGAAAAAAATAATATATTTTGGAGATGTTTACGTTATCGCTCTCTTTGGCTAGAATCAATGCTGGGGTAATGTTTGCACATGTGCTATGCTAATATAACGATTTATTGTGTTTTCGCTGTAAGACACTTAGAAAATCTGAAATGTTGTCTGTATTCACAGGATCTGTGTCTTTCGATTAGTGTATGCTGTGTATTTTTACGAAATGTTTGATGATTAGTAGTTAGGTAAACACGTTGCTCATTGTAATTATTCTAGTCCATTTGTGACGGTGGGTGCAATTGTAAACTATGCCAGCTACCTGAAATATGCACATTTTTCTAACAAAACCTATCCCATACCATAAATATGTTATCAGACTGTCATCTGATGAGTTTTTTTTTTGGTTAGGGGCTATAAATATCTTACTTTAGCCCGAATTGGTGATAGCTACTGGTGTTGGTGGACAAATAAAAGATGGTGGATTATGCTAATGTGTTTTTAGGTAATAGATTTACATCTTTACATATTGTGTCTTCCCTGTAAAACATTTTAAAAATCGGACATGTTGGCTGGATTCACAAGATCTGTGTCTTTCATTAGCTGTATTGGACTTTAATGTGTGAAAGTTAAATATTTAAAAAATATATTTTTTTTGAATTTCGCGCTCTGCCTTTTCAGTGGAATGTGGGGGGGGTGTGCCGCTAGCGGCACCCTCATCCTAGACAGGTTAATCATCCTTGAGATGTTTTTACAACTTGATTGGAGTCCACCATTGGTAAATGCAATTGATTGGACCTGATTTGGAAAGGCACACACCTGTCTATATAAAGTCCCACAGTTGAGAGTGCATGTCAGAGCAAAAACCAAGCCGTGAGGTCGAAGGAATTGTCCGTATGTAGTTCTGTCCTTGAGCTATTCTTGTCTATTGATGTTCTGTGTTATGTCATTCTGTATTGTGTTTCATGTTTTGTGTGGACCCCAGGAAGAAAAGCTGCTGCTATTGCAACAGCTAATATGATCCTAATAAAATACCAATACCAAAGAGCTCTGAGACAGGATTGTGTCGAGGCACTGATCTGGGGAAGGGTACCAAAAAATGTCTGCAGCATTGAAGGTCCCCAATAACACAGTGACCTCCATCATTCTTAAATGGAAGAAGTTTGGAACCATCAAAACTCAGGGAGGTGACCAAGAACCCGATGGTCACCGTGACAGAGCTCTAGAGTTCCTCTGTGGAGATTGGACAACCATCTCTGCAGCACTTCAACAATCAGTTCTTTATAGTTGAGTGGTCAGACAGAATCCACTCCTCAGTAAAAAGCACATGACAGCCCACTGAGTTTGCCAAAAGGCACCTAAAGACTCTCAGACCATGGGAAACAAGATTCTCTGGTCTGATGAAACCAAGATTAATCTTTTTGGTCTGAATGTCAAGTGTCACTTCTGGAGGAAACCTGGCACCATCCCTACAGTGAAGCATGGTGGTGGTAGCATCATGTTGTGGGAATGTTTTTCAGTGGCAGGGACTGGGAGACTAGTCAGGATCAAGGCAAAGATGAACGGAGCAAAGTACCCAGAGATCCTTGATGAAAATATGCTCCATTATGCTCAGGACCTCAGACTGGGGGGCGACAGTTCACTGTCCAACAGGACAACAATCCTAAGCACACAGCCAAGACAACGCAGGAGTGGCTGGACTTGAACCTGATCAAACATCTCTGGAGAGACCTGAAAATAGCTGTCCAGCAATGCTCCCCATTCTACCTGAGAGCTTGAAGGGATCTGCGGAGAAGAATGGGAGAAACTCCCCAAATACAGATGTGCTAAGCTTGTAACGTCATACCCAAGAAGACTCGATGCTGAAATCGCTGCCAAAGATGCTTCAACAAAGTACCGAGTAAAGGGTCTGAATAACTATGAACATTTAATATTTCAGTTTTTATTTTTATAAATTAGCTGTCACGCCCTGGCCTGAGTTACCTTTGTTTTCTTTATTATTTTAGTTAGGTCAGGGTGTGACATGGGGGATGTATGTGTTTTGAATTGTCTAGGGGTTTTGTATGTTTATGGGGTATTGTCTAGTCTAGGTGTTTGTATGTCTATGGTTGCCTAGATTGATTCTCAATTAGAGGCAGCTGTTTATCATTGTCTCTGAATGGGAACCATATTTATTAGGTAGTTCGTGGGTTATTGTCTGTAAGTTGCCTGTGTCGGCACTTGTTTAAATTATAGCTTCACGTTCGTTTGTTGTTTTGTAAGTCTGTTTAAGTATTCTTCGTTACGTGATAATAAATAGAAGAATGCATTTATATCACGCTGCGCCTTGGTCCTCTCTTCCACATTACGACGAACGTGACATTAACAAACATTTCTAAAACCCTGTTTTTGCTTCATCATTATGGGGTATTGTGTGTAGATTGAAGAAAAAACAACAATTTAAACATTTTTTTATATATAAAGCTGTAACATAACAAAATGTGGAGGAAGTCAATGTGTCTAATTACTTTCCGAAGGCACTGTGTACCTAACTTCTGTTCACTAAGTTTGGTCCCAGGAGTTTAATATGCATTTTTTGTGGGGCAAATAATAGTTATCCTGTTGGGGATGGGGGCGCTGTTTAGACTATTTATGCTAATTTGGCTAATTTTTGAAACGGCTTCCCACAAAATCCTTGATCGTACAATATGCATATTATTATTATTATTGGATAGAAAACAGTCTATAGTTTCTATATGAGTTGAAATTTTGTCTCTAAGTGGAACAGAGCCCATTCTACAGCAATTTCCCTGACATGGATTCAGATTTCAGAAATGTTGGCCACTTTTCTGAAGTCATTTAAAACGGCACTGATATTGCTATGACTATACGGACACTTCTTACGTCTTCCCCTGGATGCCTTTACGTGATGACGATTCCAATGGGGTCGATTGCGCGTTCACAGGCCCTATAAATCAAAAAACCCTGTAGCTAGCAAGTCTTTCCTTGGTGCGTAACGCGCGTGCTGGACACCGACCCGCTCCTGTTCCAAGCGTTAGTTTAGCCTGTTATATTTCTCCGGTCATCTTTTCACTCGTTATAGGAGTTAAAAACATCATAAGGTAGTTAATTTAAAGCGTTTTATAGCAATTTATATCCGTTTAGTGCGATTTTGGGACATTTATTTCTTTAACGCTGTGAATAGTTGGGCACGCTTTCAGTTCATCCCGAACGCAGTTGGCATTTTCACATGGCAAGAGGACAGCTTTCCACCAAAAGACGATTCCTCCCAAGAAAGGATCCTTTGCCCAAGATACTGATGGAAGAACAGCTCAAGGTAGGACATTTTTATTATGATAAATCGTGTTTCTGTCGAAACATTTTAGTGGCTTAGGACGCCATGTTTTTTGACGTAGCTTCGCTTGGCGCAAACTGTATTGAAAAGTAAGGATAAATTAAAAAATGTAATAACGCAATTGTATTAAGAATTAAATTGTCTATCAATCCCTGTCCACCCTATATTTTTTAGTCACGTTTATGAGTATTTATGTATAAGAGTAGATCACTGTCTAAGTGGCGCAAGGACTTTTTCTTTACCAGCTTGTCTACATTTCACATTGTCTAACCATGATTTTGGTGGCTAAATATAAACATTTTCGATCAAACTCTATATGGATTGTGTAATATGATGTTACAGGAGTGTCATCTGAAGAATTCTGAGAAGGTTAGTGAAAAAATTAATATCTTTTGGCGATGTTGACGTTATCGCTCACTTTGGCTAGAATCAATGCTGGGCTGCTATGTGCTATGTGCTATGCTAATATAACGATTTATTGTGTTTTCGCTGTAAGACACTTAGAAAATCTGAAATGTTGTCTGTATTCACAGGATCTGTGTCTTTCGATTAGTGTATGCTGTGTATTTTTACGAAATGTTTGATGATTAGTAAGTAGGTAAACATGTTGCTCTATGTAGTTATTCTAGTCCATTTGTGACGGTGGGTGCAATTGTAACCTATGCCATCTACCTGAAATATGCACTTTTTTCTAACAAAACCTATCCCATACCATAAATATGTTATCAGACTGTCATCTGATGAGTTTTTTTCTTGGTTAGGGGCTATAAATATCTTAGTTTAGCCGAATTGGTGATAGCTACTGGTGTTGGTGGACAAATAAAAGATGGTGGATTATGCTAATGTGTTTTTAGGTAATAGATGTACATCTTTACATATTGTGTCTTCCCTGTAAAACATTTTAAAAATCGGACATGTTGGCTGGATTCACAAGATCTGTGTCTTTCATTAGCTGTATTGGACTTTAATGTGTGAAAGTTAAATATTTTAAAAAAATATTTTTTTTGAATTTCGCGGCACTGGTTTTTCAGTGGGGGTGGGGGGGGAGTGCCGCTAGCGGCACCCTCATCCTAGACAGGTTAATGCAACCGCTATGTCAGATTTTTTTTTAACTTTACGCCAAAAGCACACCATGCAATAATCTGAGACGGCACTCAGATTTAACAACCTTTCTCCGCCATGTTGGAGTCAACAGAAATACGAAATTACATCATAAATATTCCCTTACCTTTGATTATGTTCATCAGAATGCACTGCCAGGAATCCTAGTTCCACAATAAATTGTTGTTTTGTTCGATAATGTCCATTACTTATGTCCAATTAGCTACTTTTGCTAGCATGTGTAGTACACGTGTCCAAATGCTCGCGCAGATGCAGGCAAACGTCGGACGAAAACTTCAAAAAGTTATATTACAAGTCGAATAAACTGGTCAAACTTAGTAGAGAATCAATCTTCAGCATGTTGTTATCATTTATATCCAATAAGGTTCCAACCGGAGAATTCTTTTCAGTCTCTATAAGTAATGGATCGCATGGCGATATCATGAGGAAAGCGCATGACCAAGAACTGGCAATCTGCCAGACCAATGACTGAAACACCTCCCATCCGGCCCCACATCACACTGAGGCTTCATTCAGCGTTCTACAGACTGTTGACATCTAGTGGAAGGCGTAGAAAGTGCAAACAGATCCATATATTACAGGGAATTGAATAGTCGATGACTTTAACATCGACCAGTCTCAGAATGTTCACTTCCTGTTTGGATTTTTTCTCAGGTTTTTGCCTGCCATATGAGTTCTGTTATACTCACAGACATCATTCAAACAGTTCTAAAACTTCAGAGTGTTTTCTATCCAATAGTAATAATAATATGAAGATATTAGCATCTGGGACAGAGTAGGAGGCAGTTCACTATGAGCACGCAATTCATCCAAAAGTGAAAATGCTGCCCCCTATATCAAAGAAGTTAAATGCACACACCACCACTTGTTTCAACTTCGGATTTCTATCAATAAATGCTAACTAAGGCAAAAATGGGTATGCAAACCAGGTTTTGAAAAAGTTTGATTCGAAGCCTTGGTTGAATCTTTGCAGTGTGCAATTCAATCATCATGCGGTGTTTGAATGAACATTTCTAAAGGCTTTCCCAAAAAACCTTCCCAAATAAATTTTGACTGCAAAGCAGAATGATATCATGATCCTTTGTATCAATTAGGAGGGTATTTGTTTTGAAAATTCTGCCATCACATGTAGGGCATTGTACATGACAGAAAACCTGCTAGCAAAATGTTCTCTTGCTAGGGGTACAATTGAATTTAAGACATCTACACCCTCCCAAAATATATTTTTTTCACAGATGTGGATACCTACGAAATATATAGGAAAAGTCAGTAAAAAAAGGTCTGGAAAACAGTTTACACAGGGCACCTTTCCTTCACCGGGCCGGCCGTTTGTGAAATTTTGGGCAAATTTGCAGTATACCCACTTCTCCAGGCACAACTACACCACTTGCTGATAGAATACAGTGGGAGTAATGTTAGTTAAAGAATAGACTCTCAACCCTCTACCCACAAAGGTCTCCTCCTTCAGGCAATCTCTGATTCACAGCCTGACAAGAAAATCCAGAAGCTCAATTAAACTCCATCAAACGGAATCTATAAAACTTCTGGCCATTTATTAATTTATGACTTATTCTGGATTCCGCTTTTTGTTGAAAGGGATACAACCCACATGATTACAACATCTGGGATGAATGGTTAAACAGGCACGCCCAATTTGACACATGGTAACAGATTACTATTACTATTTCTTCAGTTACGTAAGGAATGCCACTTCTCCCACTGTGGAGACAGCATCCTTGTGATGTTCTGATTCCCAGGACAGAAGAGGTATGTACTCTGTGAAAAACATCCGCTTAAGGTCATGTTCCACAGCTCAGACGTTGCTAATGCAGATCTTACAATGCCTGGATAGGTAATTTACGTATTAGCTAACCACATCATAAGTTATGGCAATCTGGTGCCTGACTGCACAGTCGAGGACATGACACGCAACCATGCATGCAACGCCTGGGCAGAGGAACATAACTAATATGTTTTTTGATGCCTTTTTTCAGGAGGAGGAAAAACATGTGAAAAACAAGTGATGTGGCATGTGCTTCAACATGTACCAAATCAAATTGTATTGGTCACATACACATATTTAGCAGATGTTATTAGGGGTGTAGCGAAATGCTTGTGTAAGAGTATGAGTACTGTTAAAATGGGTTGTGTCATGTCTGAAAGATTTTTATATGCAGAAATACAAGTAAAATGTAAAACAGTTGATAAGAAGTTTATTTTACAGAATGAGAAAACGTCTGACATTGATTGATTGAGATGCATTTGAATGTTATTTTTTCATTGGTTCTAAATTTTAATTAAAACAGTCAACACCCTTCTTCAAACACTACAGATGGTTTACCTATTTTGCTGGAAAATATGGTATAACCTGTTGAGGCTAGGGGGTGCTGTTGTCACTATTTATGTAAATCGTGTAATTTTTTAAACGGCTTCCTACTAAATTCTTGATCGTACAATATGCATATTATTATTGGATAGAAAACAGTCTCTGGTTTCTATAGCCGTTGAAATTTTGTCTCTGAGTGGAACAGAACTCATTCTACAGCAATTTCCCTGACATGGAGTCAGATTTCACACATTTTGGCCCCTGATCTGGAGTCAGTTAAAAGGCCGCAGTTATTGCTATGAGCATACAGACACTGCTTACGTCTTCCCCTGGATGCCTTTACGTGATGACGATTTGAATGGTATCGATTGCGCAATCACAGCCCCTATAAAACAAAAACACGTGTAGGTAGGAACTCTTTTCCAGATGCGTCATGCGCGCGGTGGACACCGACCTGCACTTTTTCCAAGCACTAGTGAAGCCAGTTATATTTCTCCGGTCATGTTTCTACTCGTTATAGGAGTTAAAAACATCATAAGGTAGTTAATTTAAACCGTTTTATAGCAATTTATTTCCGTTTAGTGCGATTTTGGGACATTTATTTCTGAGACACTGTGAATCTCTGGGCACGGTTCCAGTTCATGCCGAACGCAATGGGCATTTCGACATGGCAAGAGGACAGCTTTCGACCAAAAGACGATTAGACCCAAGAAAGGATTCTTTGCCCAAGATTCTGATGGAAGAACAGCTCAAAGTAGGAACAATTTATTATGATAAATCGTGTTTCTGTCGAGAAATGTTAATCGCTTAGGACGCCATCTTGTTTGACGTAGCTTCGCTTGGCGCAAACTGTATTGAAAAGTAAGGATAATTTAAAAAATGTAAATCAGCGATTGTATTAAGAATTAAATTGTCTATCAATCGCTGTCCACCCTATATTTTTTAGTCACGTTTATGAGTATTTATGTATACGGCTAGATCACTGTCTAATATGGCGCAGGACATTGTCTGACCAGCTGGGCAACTTTTGTCATTGTCTAACCATGATTTTGGTGGCTAAATATGCACATTTTCGAACAAACTGTATATGGATTGTGTAATATGATGTTACAGGAGTGTAATCGGAAGAATTCTGAGAAGGTTAGTGAAAAAATTTATATATTTTGGCGATGTTTACGTTATCGCTCTCTTTGGCTAGAATCAATGCTCTGGTAACGTTTGCATATGTGGTATGCTAATATAACGATTTATTGTGTTTTCGCTGTAAGACACTTAGAAAATCTGAAATATTGTCTGTATTCACAGGATCTGTGTCTTTCGATTAGTGTATGCTGTGTATTTTTACGAAATGTTTGATGATTAGTAATTAGGTAAACAGGTTGCTCTATATATTTATTCTAGTCCATTTGTGATGGTGGGTGCAATTGTAAACTATGACATCTACCTGAAATATGCACATTTTTCTAACAAAACCTATCCTATACCATAAATATGTTATCAGACTGTCATCTGATGAGTTTTTTTGTTGGTTAGTGGCTATCAATATCTTAGTTTAGCCGAATTGGTGATAGCTACTGGTGTTGGTGGACAAATAAAAGTTGGTGTCTTATGCTAATGAGTTTAGCTAATAGATTTACATCTTTACATATTGTGTCTTCCCTGTAAAACATTTTAAAAATCGGACATGTTGGCTGGATTCACACGATCTGTGTCTTTCATTAGCTGTATTGGACTTTAATGTGTGAAAGTTAAATATTTAAAAAATATATATTTTTTGAATTTCGCGCTCTGCCTTTTCAGTGGAATGTGGGGGGTGTGCCGTTAGCGGCACCCCAGTCCTAGACAGGATAAGTAGTGTAATGCCTCATAATCAGGAGGATGGTGGCAAATTCTGAGTTGAAAACAAAGTTTCAGTGAAAATGTCTCACACATACAAGTTGCTGTCCTTTTTATGAGGAGATGTGATGAATGTGACTAACTTTTTAATAAGGCATGATACATCTTTAATATATTTTCAAGAGTTAGTTTGCCTAATCTAATGACATTTTTCTAAATACTTTTGAAAATGAAAGTCTGTAATAAGAAACAACATTCCGGATGGCTAGAAGTCAGAAAATAATTGAGTCTTATAACTTCACTTTCATGCAGAGAACAGAAAGGTTTGATGGGGAAATAGTGCTTTGATGAAAACGCTGAGACATTCCTGGATGATATCACCATCCGATTGTCTTCAGGGGCCAACTGGCTAACATGGGGAGAGTTATGATCTTTATAAAAGCCCTGAACTTCTAAATCTCTCTCTCTCTGTCCCGTCATCTAATCGCTCTTTCTCTCTGCTCCCCCCTGTATAATATATATTCCTCTGTCTGTCTCTCATATTCTACACTTGCCGTCCTTCTTAAAATCCATATTAAACAACACTCTGGCCTGTTATCCTCTATGTCAGGGGTAGGCAACCCTGTTCCTGGAGTGCCGCAGCTAATGAAAGATTTTGTTCGAACTAGTCACCACACCTGACCAAGCTAATTGATCAGTTCAGTGATAGCCTAAATTCAACACCCATGGTCGTCCGGGTCGGTTACAACTTCTTATGGCTGCAGGGGCAGTATTGAGTAGCTTGGATGAAAAGGTGCCCAGAGTAAACTGCCTGCTCCTCAGTCCCAGTTGCTAATATATGCATATTATTAGTATATTTGGATAGAAAACACACTGACGTTTCTAAAACTGTTTGAATGATGTCTGTGAGAACCCATATGGCAGGCAAAAACCTGAGAAAAAATCCAACCAGGAAGTGGGAAATCTGAGGTTGGTCGATTTTCAACTCAGCTCCTATTGAAGATACAATGTGATATTGGCAATGTTGCACTTCCTAAGGCTTCCACTCGATGTCAACAGTCGTTAGAACCTTGTCTGATGCTTATACTGTGAAGTGGGGCCGAAGGAGAGAGGAATGAGTCAGGTCTATCATGACCTGAACATGACCGGACCATGCGTGTTCACGTGAGAGTGAGCTCTGTTCCATCGCACTTCTGAAGACAATGGAATACTCCGGTTGGAACATTAGTGAAGAATTATGTTTAAAACATCCTAAAGATTGATTCAATACTTAATTTGTCATGTTTTTACGGACTGTAATATAACTTTTCGTCCGTACTTTCCGCTGGACTTGCCCGCTCGTCGTGAGTTTGGAAAGTGTACTGAACGCGAGAACAACAAGGAGGAATTTGGACATAAATGATGGACATTATCGAACAAACAAACATTTATTGTGGAACTGGGATGCCTGGGAGTGCATTCTGATGAAGATCATCAAAGGTTAGTGAATGTTTATAATGTTACTTTTGACTTCTGTTGACTGCATAATATGGCGGATATATTTGTGTCTTGATTGGGCTCTGAGAGCCGACTCAGATTATTGCATGGTTTGCTTTTTTCGTAAAGCTTTTTTGAAATCTGACACAGCGGTTGCATTAAGGAGAAGTGCATCTAAAATCCCATGCATAACAGTTGTATCTTTTAGCAATGTTTATTATGAGTATTCCTGTAAATTGATGTGGCTCTCTGCAAAATCAAAGGATGTTTTGGAACTTCTGAACGTAAGGCGCCAATGTAAACTCAGATTTTTGGATACAAATATGAACTTTACCGAACAAAACATACATGTATTGTGTAACATGAAGTCCTATGAGTGTCATCTGATGAAGATCATCAAAGGTTAGTGATTCATTTTATCTATATTTCAGCTTTTTGTGAATCCTCTCTTTGGCTGGAGAAATGGCTGTGTTTTTCTGTGTATAGGCACTCATCTAACATAATAATTTGGTTTGCTTTCGTCGTAAAGCCTTTTTGAAATCGGACACTGTGGCTGGATTTACAACAAGTGTATCTTTAAAATGGTGTAAAATACATGTATGATTGAGGAATTTTAATTATGGGATTTCTGTTGTTTTGAATTTGGCGCCCTGCAGTTTCACTGGCTGTTGAAGAGGTGGGACGCTACCGTCTCACGTACCCTAGAGAGGTTAATGACCTCATCATACCACAACCTTTTTTGCTTGAGGAAACCATGAATAAGGTGGAGCGAACCGGCCTGTTCCAAGTGGAAAAAGCATTTACTAGCTTTTTTTGGATAAAAATAACATCATTCTCCATGAATGAATGTATTAATTGATAAGTGATATTGATAAGAGATAGATACATTAGTCATCTGTTTGGAGAAGGTGATTGTAAATACACATAGTGATTGTTTTGGGTAATTTTTCCTTAGGTAAGCTTTCATTCCATGGTGACGTCCGTGTAGTTGTTCCCTAGGGTTGCTATTACTAGTGGATAATATAACGTTTTGCAATAATTTGGGATATGTACAGTTGAAGTCGGAAGTTTACATACACTTATGTTGGAGTCAATAAAACCATTTTTTCAACCACTCCACAGATTTCTTGTGAACAAACTATAGTTCTGGCAAGTTGGTTAGGACATCTACTTTGTGCATGACAAGTAATTTTCCCAACAATTGTTTAGACAGATTATTTCACTGTATCACAATTCCAGTGGGTCAGAAGTTTACATACACTAAGTTGACTGTGCCTTTAAACAGCTTGGAAAATTTGAGAAAATGATGTCATGGCTTTAATCAGAGAGGCAACAAAGAGACCAAAGATAACCCTAAAGGAGCTGAAAAGCTCCACAGCAGAGATTTGAGTACCTGTCCATAGGACCAATGTAAGCCGTAAACTCCACAGAGCTGGGCGTTACGGAAGAGTGGCCAGAAAAAAGCCCTTGCTTAAAGAAAAAAATAAGCAAACACATTTGGTGTTCGCCAAAAGTCATGTGGGAGATTCCCCAAACATATGGAAGAATGTACCCTGGTGAGATAAGACAAAAGTTTAGCTTTTTGGCCACGAAGGAAAACGCTATGTCTGACGCAAACCCAACACTTCTCATCACCCCGAGAACACCATACCCACAGTGAAGCATGGTGGTGGCAGCATCATGCTGTGGGGATGTTCTTCATCGGCAGGGACAGGGAAACTGGTCAGAATTGAAGGAATGATGGATGGCGCTAAATACAGAAATATTCTTGAGGGAAACCTGTTTCAGTCTTCCAGAGATTTGAGAAGGTTCACCTTCCAGCAGGACAATGAACCTAAGCATACTCCTAAAGCAACACTTGAGTGGTTTAAGGGGAAATATTTAAATGTCTTGGAATGGCCTAGTCAAAGCTCAGACCTCGATCCACTTGAGAATCTGTGGTACGACTTAAAGATTTCTGTACACCAGCGGAACCCATCCAACTTGAGAGCTGGAGCAGTTTTTCCTTGAAGAATGGGCAAAAATCCCAGTGGCTAGATGTGCCAAGCTTATAGAGACACACCCCAAGAGACTTCCAGCTGTAATTACTGCTAAAGGTGTCTATACAAAGTATTGAGTATTTGGGGGGGGTAAATACTTATGCATGCTCTAGTTTTCAGTTTTTTTGTGATATTTCTTTTGTGTTTCACAAAAAATATTTTGCATCTTCAAAGTGGTAGGCATGTTGTGTAAATCAAATGATACACCCCCCCAAAAACATAAGTTATTTCCAGGTTGTAAGGCAACAAAATTGGAAAAATACTATGGGGGGTGAATACTTTCGCAAGCCACTGTAACACAATGTGGCTGAGGAAATGCACTACTCCCAATGTATTTGAACCCCAAATCAATGAAGTTCTCGTCATATTTGAGCCTCTTCGATGGCCCAACGTCCCCGTCTGTTGTTCAGTGCTTTCCCGGGTAAGGGTGCAGTAGCTCTTCTGCTGCATCAGATTCACAACTGTCAGTGTCCATGCTAGCTGGGCTAACAACAAATGTAGAATTACTGATGTTAGCATTGGATCTGCTCATGGAAGCAGAACAACTTGTGTCATCAACAGGTGCAGGTGTAGTACTGCTGGTAGTAGCAGTTGAGCTGGTATGTGTCTCCATGGACACAGATCTTATTAAAAATTGACTTTTTGAAAATATAATAAAAAAAATATATGTTTTTATGTGAATAACATTTTTATTTGGCATAATTTCAGAATACCTGGTATAGACCAGTTTGGGAATACCTGGTGTAGATCAATGAAAACAAAGAATTGTATTTACTATTATATATTTTTACAAGTATTATGTATCCCTCAGTTTTTGATGTTACCGCCTTGAAAATCACACATTAAAAATATATTCAAGGACCTTAAACATTCTCTCCAGTGGCAAACTGTTGTGGGGGAAGGGGCCTATATTAAAGAAAATTATTAGCTAATCACACCCTTTTAGTAGGTCATGAATTTAAGGATTCCATTTATCATTTCGTGTGTATCTCTTGGACAGATCTATGTAAACACTAGTGGTACCGTAGAATCTTTCGAGAAGGAATGGGATGCGTGGGATCATGAGTAGCCGCGCCGGTGCTTGGGTTTTTTGTCACTGGATATTTGGACAAATCCCTATTTTACGGGTGTTAGCATATTTTTCATTTTGGAAGGGGGTGGACATTCGGCCCGTAACTTGCAAAGAGAGAGGGTTCCGCTCCTCATTCCAGTTCCGCTCCTTGTTCTAACATCTCTTCATCTCTTCTCTTAACACTTACGGACCCAGAACTTAATTGAGCAGTTGACCAATTACACAGTACTTTAGTTCTGGGTTAATAGACATTAGGTGTGTCTAAATCCAAAATTGCACTTGGTGTTTCTCAATTCACATTCAGGGAAATAGCATTGCAAGCAAAACGATTAATTATATCACTTTAGTAAAGGATTTTTAAAGGACTGATGACCTTGGATTTGAGTGTTACTACTCCTACTGATGTTTTTGAAAGAGTTTATGGCTCATTGATAGGCAAGGAGTTAACATGGCGCCAATGTAAATCGAGATTTGTGGATATAAATATGCACATTATCGAAACAAAACATAAATGTATTGTGTAACATGATGTCCTATGAGTGTCATCTGATGAAGATCACCAAAGGTTAGTGATTCATTTTATCTCTTTCTGCTTTTGTGACTACTATCTTTTGCTGGGAAAATGGCTGTGTTTTTCTGTGGCTGTATACTGAGCTAACATAATTGTTTGGTGTGCTTTCCCCGTATATCCTTTTTGACATCAGACATGTTTGCTGGATTCACAACATGTGTAGCTTTAATTTGGTGTCTTTCATGTGTGATTTCATGAAAAATAGATTTTTATAGTAATATATTTGAATTTGGCGAGCTACATTTTTTCTGGATTTTGGCCAAGTGGGACGCTACCGTCCCACCTATCCCAGAGAAGTTAAAGATGAGCAAGGATTTTTTTATGAGCATGGCCTTATTTCCATTACAGCATATTGAATGACTGCCATTCGCATTCCATTCAACCAATGTGTGCCATCGAGTGCATGTATTCAAGTCAATGCCACCATGCACACTCTTGCCTGCAACTAGCTTATCAGGGGTGTAATCATTAGTCCAAACAGTTGTACATCATTCCGTTTTGCAACTTAAACAAGAGTTTATTTTGGAAAAATTGAGGTAGGTCCTCCCGTTCCATTCCATTTGCTTCCATGTAAGAAACACTTTACAACAGAATCAGCGGAATTAATAGACCCCTGACCACCCGCATATGCAGTTCACTTTCATAGCTGCCACAGCATCATCACTTTAGACTTCAGCTCACAACACACCAGCTTGAAAGGATTGGCGCAGGAGATTAGCGAAACGGACGAGGCGTGACAGCTAGACGATCCCGCTGCGGCGTAGAAGCCCCATGGCCCAGCTGAAGCATGACGTGGGATGGGAACCTGCCGAGCCAACCAGGGCAAGGAAACCTCTCGAGCCAGCTAGGGCATGACAGACTGACGAGCCAGCTTAGGCCCCCGGGTCCGACGTCACCAACAAAACAAAACCCTAAAAAAACTCCGATGCTTCTTGTAATGGCGTCCGTATTCTGAAAGAATCGGCGCAGGAGATGAGAAGCAGGTACAGGGAGTGAAGGTTTAATAACTGACGGACATGAAATGGAACAGGAACAGCATCTCGACAGGAACACATAACAACAATTAATGCGGACACAGGGAACACCACCGAGGAACAGACAGATATACAGGGGCAATCAATCGCTTGAAGGAGCCAAGGTGAGTCCAATGAGCGCTGCTGCGCGTAATGATGGTGATGGGTGCGTGTAAAGACGGGTAGGTAGCCTGGCGCCCTCAAGCGCCAGGGAGGGGGAGAGGGAGCAGGCGTGTCACAGCTGTCTGTGACCAGACATAATAATCTCTCCAAGCCAAACCTTCATACCATAACCATTAATAGCTATACAGCCTAGCTACATCGTTGTCACCATACAGTGATTTGTCCTTTAAAAGTTGCAGCGTACTGCAGCGCAGCTTGCATGGTGACGCAGAATTCTATGGCACATTAAGTGTGAACCACTGATACCATTAACGCTAGATAGTGCTCGTTTGACCACCAGAGTAGGCAGTCCTTGTAAATAAGAATTTGTTCTTAACTGACTTGCCTAGTTAAATAAAGGTTACACTAAGAGCATAACATTTCTACACCCTAATTTTCTAATTCTAGTCTAACCAATACCCAAACGGAAAATAAAAAGTGAAAATAAAAATCTCATTGATTTATCAAGATCAGTCCCCATGCTTTTCTCAGAGCAGCGCGAAACAGTGCTAGGCTATTGCTTCTAACTTCAATATGCTCTTTAAATAAGACCTACACCACTTAACACTAGTGAGACTCATGTCGTCAACGTAAGGCCTATATTGTATCAAAAAATATGACGTGACTCTCCGCCAATAATTGCATATTGATATTTCTGTAATTCAGTTATATTTATTCCCATGGTAATTTGATATGGACCATAACTGAATAAACATCAGCATTTTGAAAGAGTATTTTTATAATTATTTTATTAACGAAAGCATAAAGATGCCATTATTAGTTACATTGTTTTCGTTTGAGCGTGCAGACTGGCACTTGGGAAATGTTCCCGCTGTTCTGTTCTGAGTCAGCGATGTCCCTTAAAGTGTTACCAGTGTGGAGGGGTGGGGTTCCACCCCCCCCCCGTTCCTCTTCCTCCCTTCCCCATGGGCTAGGTTGGTCTTCTGTATGCGGCTCTGCAGCCCATCCCGTGCCCCTGCCCTCGTGCCTTGAACCTCACATGCTTTCAGTGGATACAGCTGGAGAACTGCAAGACAACCCCATTGTGCGCCACTAGGGAGCCATGAACAATGTGACCAATATACAGTATATTGTCCTGCTAATAGCAGGGTTAATAATGTATCTGTGAGAATATCCAACGGGCTTTCATATAACTCTAAATGAATAATAATAATAATCGCTTTCTTTAAAAAATAGCAATATTTTGGAGATGATTTTGTTTTCAAATAATGTAAAATGAGCGAGAAAAAGGCCATTCTTGAACATGGGGTGAGACATTGTTACTTATTTGTAAATTAAGCCAGTTTGCTTTTTAGAATGATTTCTTTCTGTTTTTAGAGGGGAAGAAACAAAAACCAACAGTCATCTAATGGGTCTCACAGTCGAGGGCAGCTGTCACGATCGTGTGGCGGATTGATGGACCAAAACGCAGCTTTTGGAAAGTAAGCCATCTTCTTTTATTTTTAAAAGATGACGAAAAATAAACACGAAACACTTTAACAAAACGAACAAAACAACAAACGACCGTGAAGCTAAATAACGTTGTGCACTTACACACACAGGCTACAAACGTTCTGACATAGACAATTACCCACAACCAATGAGAGCCTATGGCTACCCTAAATAAGGCTCCCAATCAGAGACAACCGAAATCAGCTGTCTCTAATTGGGAACTCATCCAGGTAACCATAGACTCTCCTAGACCACTAAACATACATAGACAACACTAGACACATGTACTCCACACAAACCCATATACTATACAACAACCCCTTTACCATAAAAAACACCCAAAACCAACAAAACACAAACATTCCCCATGTCACACCCTGACCTAACTAAAATAATAAAGAAAACAAAGAATACTAAGGCCAGGGCGTGACATAACCCCCCCCCCTTAAGGTGCGAACTCCGGGCGCACCATTACACAGTCTAGGGGAGGGTCTGGGTGGGCTTCCATCCACGGTGGCGGCTCCGGCTCTGGTCGTGGTCCCCACGTCACCACAGTCCCTAACCACCTCCTTAGCTTCTTCAAAATGACCCCTCTCCACATTAACCCCATTGCATTAAGGGGCAGTTCCGGACTAAGGGCCAGTACCAGGGTCAGGGGCAGTACCAGGGTAAGGGGCAGTACCAGGGTAAGGGGCAGCACCAGGGTAAGGGGCAGCACCAGGGTAAGGGGCAGCTCCGGACTGAGGAATGGCAGCTCCGGACTGAGGAATGGCAGCTCCGGACTGAGGAACGGCAGCTCCGGACTGAGGGACTGCAGCTCCGGACTGAGGGACTGCAGCTCCGGACTGAGGGACTGCAGCTCCGGACTGAGGGACTGCAGCTCCGGACTGAGGGACTGCAGCTCCGGACTGAGGGACTGCAGCTCCGGACTGAGGGACGGCCCATGGCTGGCTGACAGATCTGGCTGCTCATGGCTGGCTAACGGATCTGGCTGCTCATGGCTGGCTGACTGATCTGGCTGCTCATGGCTGGCTGACTGATCTGGCTGCTCATGGCTGGCTGACTGATCTGGCTGCTCATGGCTGGCTGACTGATCTGGCTGCTCATGGCTGGCTGACTGATCTGACTGCTCATGGCTGGCTGACGGATATGACTGCTCATGGCTGGCTGACGGATCTGGCTGCTCATGGCTAGCTGACGGATCTGGCTGCTCATGGCTAGCTGACGGATCTGGCTGCTCATGGCTAGCTGACGGATCTGGCTGCTCATGGCTAGCTGACGGATCTGGCTGCTCATGGCTAGCTGACGGATCTGGCTGCTCATGGCTAGCTGACGGATCTGGCTGCTCATGGCTAGCTGACGGATCTGGCTGCTCATGGCTAGCTGACGGATCTGGCTGCTCATGGCTAGCTGACGGATCTGGCTGCTCATGGCTGGCTGACGGATCTGGCAGATCCTGTCTGGTTGGCGGCTCTGGCAGATCCTGTCTGGTTGGCGGCTCTGGCAGATCCTGTCTGGTTGGCGGCTCTGGCAGATCCTGTCTGGTTGGCGGCTCTGGCAGATCCTGTCTGGTTGGCGGCTCTGGCAGATCCTGTCTGACGGACGGCTCTAGCGGCTCCTGTCTGGCTGGCGGCTCTAGCGGCTCCTGTCTGGCGGACGGCTCAGTGGGCTCATGGCAGACGGGCGGTTCTGCAGGCTCATGGCAGACGGGCGGCTTTGCAGGCTCATTGCAGACGGATGGCTCAGTTGGCGCTGGGGAGACGGATGGCTCAGATGGCGCTGGGGAGACGGGCAGTTCAGTCATCGCTGTGCAAACGGCAGACTCCTGCCGGCTGAGGCGCACTGTAGGCCTGGTGCGTGGTGCCGGGACTGGTGGCACCGGGCTGGGGACACGCATCTCAGGGCTAGTGCGGGGAGCAGCAACAGGACGCACAGGACTCTGGGGACACACAGGAGGCTTGGTGCGTGGTTTAGACACTGGTGGTAAAGGGCTGGAGACACGCACCATATAGCTAGTGCGTGGAGGAGGCACTGGTGGTACTGGGTTGGGGCGGGGAGGTGGCGCCGGAAATACCGGACCGTGCAGGCGTACTGGCTCCCTTGAACGCCGAGCCTGCCCAACCTTACCTGGTTGTATGTTCCCCGTCGCCTGACCAGTGCGGGGAGGTGGAATAACCCGCACCGGCCTATGTAGGCGAACCGGGGACACCATGCGTAAGGCTGGTGCCATGTACGCCGGCCCGAGGAGACGCACTGGTGACCAGATGCGTTGGGCCGGCTTCATGACATACGGCTCAACGCTCAGTCTAGCCCGGCCGATACGTGGGGCTGAAATGTACCGAACCGGGCTATGCACGCGTACAGGAGACACCGTGCGCTCTACTGCGTAACACGGTGTCTGCCCGTACTCCCGCTCTCCACGGTAAGTACAGGGAGTAGGCGCAGGTTTCCTACCTGACTTCGCCACACTCCCTTTAAGGCCCCCCCCAAGAAATTTTTGGGTTGTACTCACGGGTTTCCAGCCTTGTCTCCGTGCTGCCTCCTCATATCGCCTCCTCTCGGCTTTAGCTGCCTCCAGCTCTTCACGAGGAAGGCGATATTCTCCCGGTTGAGCCCACGGCCCCTTACCATCCAGTATCTCCTCCCATGTCCATGAATCCTGTGTAGGTAGGTCCTGTTGCCGCTTTCCATGCCGCTTGGTCCTATAATGGTGGGTAATTCTGTCACGATCGTGTGGCGGATTGATGGACCAAAACGCAGCTTTTGGAAAGTAAGCCATCTTCTTTTATTTTTAAAAGATGACGAAAAATAAACACGAAACACTTTAACAAAACGAACAAAACAACAAACGACCGTGAAGCTAAATAACGTTGTGCACTTACACACACAGGCTACAAACGTTCTGACATAGACAATTACCCACAACCAATGAGAGCCTATGGCTACCCTAAATAAGGCTCCCAATCAGAGACAACCGAAATCAGCTGTCTCTAATTGGGAACTCATCCAGGTAACCATAGACTCTCCTAGACCACTAAACATACATAGACAACACTAGACACATGTACTCCACACAAACCCATATACTATACAACAACCCCTTTACCATAAAAAACACCCAAAACCAACAAAACACAAACATTCCCCATGTCACACCCTGACCTAACTAAAATAATAAAGAAAACAAAGAATACTAAGGCCAGGGCGTGACAGCAGCACGGGTATTGAACCAGCGTCTGTAACAACACAGCTTGCACTGCTATGCAGTGTCTTAGACGGTTGCGCCACTCAGGCGCAGTATAATGTACTACATACAGTAAGACCAATAATCCTAACAAAATAAAATAATAAAAACCTTACTGTAACAACAGTTTTAGTAACAATTATCAGTTTCTATTTAGGTTTATGTCACCCATTCATTGTCAGTTACAGACACAGTAGGACCCAAAAGCATAATCAGTGCTCTAACTTCCCCTTGCGCTGGTCTGGAGTAATATAGTGGGGACGTAGGGTACCGTACATAACCATACATTACCTCCAAGCTCCACAGTATAATCACAACTTTTATTGGAGCAAACACTGCATTAACATTATAGTCAACAAACTAGAACTGATGTGTTAATAAACATACAATCCATGTACAATCACGCAGTACAGTTTACAGCAAGCAGTTTAGCAGTTACACCTGCGGGCCCCGGTGGCAATAAGTTAATAAAATGGAAAGCTTAACTTAACTTGCAAGAGTTGCAGTATTGGATTGCCTTAGCCAGCTAGCTATCATAAATACCAGAGAGGAATGCTAAGTTGGCAAAATTCGCTACAAAAAAATACAAAATATAACTAGCGCTCTCTCTCTTTGCTGCTTCTTAATTTTTTAAGAAAAGCATTTTTTCAAAACTATTGTGTTTCTCTCTCCTTGAGTCAACTATGCACCCCACTTCATGCGCTGCAGTGCTAGCTAGCTGTAGCTTATGCTTTCAGTACTAGATTACTTATATGATCCTTTGATTGGATGGAAAACATGTCAGTTCATATTGCAAGAGCTCTGATAGGTTGGAGGACATTCTTCGGAAGTCATCATAATTACTTTGTAAGTCTATGGAAGGGGGTGAGAACCATATTGAAGTCAATGTATCCTGAGGAGGATGGAAAATATGTGTCCTCCGGCTACACTATGGTTCTATCGTATAGGGTGCTGTTGAGGCTACTGTAGACCTTCATTGCAAAACAGTATGGTCCAATCAGTTACTTGGAGACATGTGAATATATTTAGTACAGTAAAAGAGGATAACTATTTTACTGTACTGTTTCACTGCTTCACTGAGTAGCATGGTCCTCCCCTTCCTCAACTGGTTGAAACGTCTTTACTACCTACAGTATTATACGGGCTACCGATATCATTCTTCTGTGAGCTGTTCCATGCAACAATCAGTTGAGAGCTGCGGCGCCCTTGCTGCCAACATGATATTGCACTGAAACTAGGCTGTGTGCATGTGAATATATTTCACATGCTTTTTGTCTGTGTAGCCTACTTTGTGAATTTTTTCTGTATTGTACTACATAATTGATACGACTACACTACTTTGATATGCATCAGTGGTGATTAAGAAGTGAGTATATGCAATGCCCACTGAAAATGTGGTTATACGGTGTATACCTGCATAGAGCCTCCATTACACCACTCATCTCAGCTACTGCATAGCATCATTGTGTGCTTGAAGCAATGCTTGTTCTATTCAAACTGAACATATAGTTAACATGAATCTGTTATTCAACAGTAGGCTACTACTTTTCTGTGTTAAAAACCTCTGGGATCGTCCGGGACGCTAGCGTCCCACCTCGCCAACAGCCAGTGAAATTGCAGGGCGCCAAATTCAAAATAACAGAAATCTCAAAATTAAAATTCCTCATAAATACAAGTATTTTACACCATTTTAAAGATACACTTCTCGTTAATCCAACCACAGTGTCCGATTTCAAAAAGGCTTTACAGCGAATGCACCACAAACGATTGTTAGGTCACCGCCAAATCACAGAAAAATACAGCCATTTTTCCAGCCAAAGAGAGGAGTCACAAAAAGCAGAAATATAGATAAAATGTATCACTAACCTTTGATGATCTTCGTCAGATGACACTCATAGGACTTCATGTTACACAATACAAGTATGTTTTGTTCGGTAAAGTTCATATTTATATCCAAAAGACGTCATGTTCAGAAATGCCTCCAAAACAAAACAGAAATTGCAGAGCCACATCAAATAACATAAATAATCATCATAAACTTTGTGTCAGATTTCAAAAAAACTTTACGGCGAAAGCAAAATATAAACGAATCTGAGCACAGTGTTCAGCAACAAAAGCAAGCCATACAGTTACCCGCCAAATTGTGGATTCAACAAAAGTCAGAAATAGCCTTATAAATCTTTACGTACCTTTGCTGATCTTCGTCGGAATGCAGGACTCCCACTTCCACAAGAAATGTTTGTTTTGTTCGATTACGTCCATATTTATGTCCAAATACCTCTGTTTTGTTCGCGCGTTTAGTTCACTATTCGAAAAGGCACATTGTGCGAGTGCAAAATCCAGACGAAAAGTCAAAAGAGTTCCATTACAGTTTGTAGAAACATGTCAAACGATGTTTACAATCAATCCTTAGGGTATTTTTATAATAAATATTCAATAATATTCCAACCGGACAATAGCGTATTCGTTACAGAGAAAAAGAAGGAACGGCGCACCCTCGTGACCTCGCAGTAAACAACTCATTGGCCACAGCTTAGTCCACTTGTTGAAAGAGCTCTTATTCGACCCCCTTCCACAATAGAAGCCTCAAACAACTTTCTAAAGACTGTTGACATCTGCTGGATAGGCAATCATGACAGCATATTGGATAGGCAATCACTTAAATGAAACTACAAACCTCAGATTTCCCACTTCCTGGTTGGATTTGTTTTAGGTTTTTGCCTGCCATGTGAGTTCTGTTAAACTCACAGACATTATGTTAACAGTTTTGTAAACTTTAGAGTGTTTACTATACAAATCTACTACTTATATGCATGTCATAGCTTCTGGGCCTGGGTATCAAGCAGTTTACTCTGGGCACCTTATTCATCCAAGCTACTCAATGCTGCCCCCCTTTCCCAAAGAAGTTAAAAACAATAGAACTGTGTGTTAATGTGATATTTAATCATATCATTACTTTAAACAGTAACTTTTCTTATCGTGGCAATTCATGAAAAAATGTAATTAAACTTTGAAATACATCAGGTCTACCCTGCAGTTATGGAAATAAATTGAAGAATAAGAAAAGTAGATACTTTCAATCAAGCAAAAAGTAATTACATGGTGTGGGGTATGTCCCTCGTGATAACGTGATAATGCTTACATGACTGTTGAGAGGGTGTTGTGATTCAAGGTGTAAACCCATGTACATTAACGTATACAGTATTTCAGCATCAGCAACAGAATGAGCAAAGGACTCAGGGAGGACACAGTAAGAGACTCAATGTAATAGTAGAGAGACAATGAAGGATGGAACGAGAGAAGGATAGACAAGTCAAATTGCTCAGCAGTTTGATGGACAGCCAAGGTGTCATCTCTTTAAGTCACCCAGTCTAATTTGGGAATCTGCTCAAATTTCCATAAGATATACCGTTTCTATAGATTGCTCTTTATTGTTTATGGTTGACTCTTGGGTTATGGTGACCACAACCACCCTGAGGTCAGTGCTTGATGAAAGCATGTACTATATGACTTATTTACATTTTATGGGGTCTTGCACTGCATGTGCCATGACACAGAATCCCCACAAGAGATAGGGTTACCAGGGGTTAATCAAGTGCAATTCCTCTCTCTGCTTGCAAAATTATATTACCTGTTTGACTTTGAGGTGGATCCCTGATTGATCTAAAATAGCTATACACTCTTTTATGGCCTCATACAGAGCTATACTATCAGGGTCTCTTCACCTCCAATACAGTACATAGGCCTACAATGCATTGCAGAATACCATTATATTTGCAACAGTAGTACTCTGAGATTATGCGACTAAACAAAATTTGCAACATCTCATCAGGGTAATCATTAACGGTGCCATATCTTCACCTCCCGAGCATAACACACGCCCGCTGTCTCATGGGTGTCTGAGGAGCCCTCTCATTGGCACCATGTGAGTGTACTCTACTGTACTTGGAGTGCAGTCTTAACCCTGAACCTGAGATCACAAATTAAATCCGGCTATTCCCAAAGACTGGCTGTGCTCTGAGTTCCTCCTGTGGCGGTCTCAGCAGGGGAGGACACGAGCGTGTGGAGAGGTTGGCCAAGAAGACAGCCAATAGGATCTCTGTGTGTGTTCTCTCGAATGTCTGATGGGTCTGCATCAAGAAACCTCTCGAGCTTAATCAGTGTGTCTGAGAATAGAGGAGCGTGTTTGACAGCCTGTCAGAAAATGGGTATTTTATCAAATCTGGGGAATATTATTTTTGTTGGGTAATTACCGCACCAGCTGCTAAAATGTTTTTACATGCCATCAAGATGGCTTCTGCCACAGAGGGAGGACAGGAGGAGAGAAGCTAGGGCAATCTGTTCTTACTGTGGTTGTGTGAAATTCTCTTCTGGGTTTTTACTGTTGGCCAGAAGATGTGACTCAAACAGAAGGCAGAATCAGTGAGGCTTGGAACAATACATTAGGGATAAAATCTTAATCTTTGAATACCATTTGTATGTATAGCGCTGTAAACACCTTGTTCAAACCATCAACTGACACATGTAAGATGGTTGCTATAATCGGATATGCATTTAAAATATCTTGGAGAGTTTGGAAGTTATATGCACAAAACTGATGTTACTTGTGAAATGCATATACATATACTGTACATCTGTAAGAGGCTTCAGCATACTACACTGCTCAAAAAAATAAAGGGAACACTTAAACAACACAATGTAACTCCAAGGCAATCACACTTCTGTGAAATCAAACTGTCCACTTAGGAAGCAACACTGATTGACAATAAATTTCACATGCTGTTGTGTAAATGGAATAGACAAAAGGTGGAAATTATAGGCAATTAGCAAGACACCCCCCAAAACAGGAGTGATTCTGCAGGTGGTGACCACAGACCACTTCTCAGTTCCTATGCTTCCTGGCTGATGTTTTGGTCACTTTTGAATGCTGGCGGTGCTCTCACTCTAGTGGTAGCATGAGACGGAGTCTACAACCCACACAAGTGGCTCAGGTAGTGCAGTTCATCCAGGATGGCACATCAATGCGAGCTGTGGCAAAAAGGTTTGCTGTGTCTGTCGGCGTAGTGTCCAGAGCATGCAGGCGCTACCAGGAGACAGGCCAGTACATCAGGAGACGTGGAGGAGGCCGTAGGAGGGCAACAACCCAGCAGCAGGACCGCTACCTCCGCCTTTGTGCAAGGAGGTGCACTGCCAGCGCCCTGCAAAATGACCTACAGCAGGCCACAAATGTGCATGTGTCTGCTCAAACGGTCAGAAACAGACTCCATGAGGGTGGTATGAGGGCCCGACGTCCACAGGTGGGGGTTGTGCTTACAGCCCAACACCGTGCAGGACGTTTGGCATTTGTATTATCCAACACTGCTTGCCCCATGCTGCCACACTGACTCCTACCAGTAGCCACCAGCTCACATCATTCAAGGAGGAAGTGCAATTAACATTTTATGGTTTGGAGGAAATGTGTAATATTCTTGCCCCCGGCAACCATATCTAGCCTAGTTCTGTAAGTTCATATTTTAAATGTCTAATTTTGTTTTATATCTTCCATGAATCCTATGTAGTGTTTATGTTTGTGGCTTTCATACAATTTGTCCTTGTAATAAAACCCTATGGTACAGTTAAATAAATGAAACATTCTAATTGTAGCAAAATTTGTAGCAACATTGGAAATTGTGAATTTTACATTTGAATAAAAGTAAAGACTCAGAGCTAGAAAATTGTATACCATACACAGCAGTTGAGGAAAAATGAGAAAGTTATTATTCTTTGAAAGTAGATAAACGTGTAAACTCAAATTTGAGAAAATGTCCCTTGAATGTTTTGGTACCTTCTTCTTCGTCTACACCCATTCAGCATCGTTCACACCCTCTTAAGCTTTAGCCCCAACCATCTCTTTAAGGATTTACATGTGTGACTATGTACTAAACAACCAAAGATTTCAAGACTAAAGGCTGGTTTAAACTACGGGTGTGTTTGTAAATTTATTCTGGAGTACAAGAGTGTGCTCTGGGCGTTCGTAAACTCAAAGTGTGTCAGATTGTCCGTTTGTAAATTAAGAGTGTTTAGTCTCAGAGCGTATAGAGCACACACTGATGCTCTGGCGTCGGGTTGATCTGAGCGTTCTGACCTAACAACAGCAGTCAAACACCCAAGCTAACTGGATAACGTTGGCTAGCTTGCTAGGTACTTCCAGACACAAACGAGAGAACAGCTCACTCTGACCATTTTACTCACCCTAGCCGAGCTGGATAAGCAGTTTTTATGTTATCCAGAGCTTTGGTGACTGCAACTGTGCTCTTGGCAACATTATAATTACTTTTTGTTGCCAATGTTTACATACACCGATCATATTTAACAGGTGTTGAGAGTTTGTAAATTCATAAGTTATTCTACGTTAGCTAGCTAAACAATGAACCATAATCTCAACTCATGACGTTACTACCCTGCATGAATCTGCAGGTAGCTAACCAACCAGGTTCAATGTTAGCTAGCTAACATTGGGCTATGACCTTCAATGCAAATGGTACTGAGATACGAATAATATTTCTACACAGATCATAAATGTAACATTAGCTAGCTAACAGTACACTTTAACTGGAAAATAAAACCACTTTCTGACAAAATTAGAAATGTGTAATATCTGAAAATGTAGCTAGCTAGACTCTCTTAGCCATATACATGGATGGACGCTCCTCCTTCTCTGTCACGGATGCCATGGTTACTCTTAGTTTGAAGATATAATCCGGAGACAGGTGTTTTATACAACAGCCTTCTGTGTGTTCTCGTTTTGACTCCGTCTGCATATTTGCAGTCAAATGCCAGCGTTTTCTCCATCTCTTTCTATCATACTCTAATTCCACTGATTTCAAAACTCTGTCATCCAGAAAGTGGATAGCAACACTTATGCAGTTCTACTAAGTGATATCTTAAAAAAAAGCTGCGTTAGAAAGGATTACCTACACATACTGACCATTTCATGTTATAGACAGAAGCGTGATACATGGCAAACCAAATCGAACTCATCTCTCGGCATGTCCAGCCCACTCATTATCTCAGCCAATCATGGCTAGCAGGAAGTTTGCTCATTTTTTCCGAGGCTAAACCAACTAGGCTCATAATTTAACAATTTTATTTGTATTTACAGATGGTATACACGTTTGTTATTAAGGCACATGAAAGTTTACATGTTCCAGAATGCATTTTGATTAAAAAAAGTTTACATTCAAATGGAGCTCCTGTGATGTAGTGACACGTGACACACACCTAGTTTCATGAAACGAGTCAATTCTGTTCTAAAGTGGACCCTCTCGGTCTCTGAAGTTGTTGTCTATTATATGCTCTACTTGAGTGGGCTGGCTTTCACTGTTTCACATGGCTAAATCCCATAGTGCAGCCTCTTGTGTTACTCTACTTCTATGGTTCCCAAACACGTTGTCTAATGTTAACTTAAAATGTAGTTCGATGTGCTTCCTACATCCTATCACGCCTACTATAACTGTATTGATAGCAAACAGTACGAATATGGTTAAGGCTATAATTAAGCAATAAGTCCTGAAGGGGTGTGGTATATGGCCACTATACCACGGCTAAGGGCAGTTCTTATGCACAACGCAACGTGGAGTGCCTGGATACAGCCCTTAGCCATGGTATAGTGGCAATATACCACAATCCCCCGAGGTGCCATGTTGCTATTATAAACTGGTTACCAACATAATTAGAGCAGTAAAAAGTAATGTTTTGTCATACCCGTGGCATAAGATCTGATATATCACGTCTTTCAGCCAATCAGCATTCAGGGCTCGAACCAACCAGTTTAATTTTATGATTTTGGCAGTTTGTCTGCCAACCGTGTCTGAACAACTACAGGCGCTTTGATTAAATTAGCGTAGTATGTGTAATATTTAACACAACAAACCAAATTCTGTTTTAAATAAGCTGCCAATAGTTCGATTTGTAATACCAATGTGTCCGAACACATCCTGAAAACACAACATATTTGAATCAATCGGAGAGAGTTCAAGAGGTGATCTACAGAAGACATCTCATATGAAATCACCATCCACCCTGTTAAAAATACAAACCAATGTCACGTTCCTGACCGGTTTTCTGTTATTTTGTATGTGTTTGACGGTCAGGGCGTGAGTTTGGGTGGGTAGTCTATGTTATTTGTTTCTATGTTGGTTAATAGGGTGACCTGATATGGCTCTCAATTAGAGGCAGGTGGTTTTCATTTCCTCTGATTGAGAGCCATATTAAGGTAGGTGTTTTCACACTGTTTGTTTGTGGGTGGTTGTCTCCTGTGTCAGTGTCTGTGTAGGTTATGCCACACGGGACTGTTTTCGGTTTGTTTGTTTGTTTGTTTTATGTAGTCAGTTTTCCTGTTCATGCGTTCTTCGTGTCATGTAAGTTCATATGTTCAGGTGCGTCTACGTCGTTTGTTGTTTTGTAGTTTGTTAAAGTGTTTTCGTCTTTTTTCGTCTTTACTTTAATAAATCATGTCTTATCACAACGC
This sequence comes from Salvelinus fontinalis, assembly GCF_029448725.1. NCBI lineage: Eukaryota > Metazoa > Chordata > Actinopteri > Salmoniformes > Salmonidae > Salvelinus > Salvelinus fontinalis. The sequence goes on from NC_074682.1 coordinate 20,469,166, forward strand.
TGCATTTTGGTTCAATCCCTGCTCCTCCTCTTCGGATGAAGAGGAGGAGGAAAACCGTTACAACCAAAGACTTTATCAGTTGTCAGTTAATTAGATTCATGGAAATGTGTTTTGCAGAAGCTGATTGTCAAAGATAATTATCAGTGGAGATTAAAAGATATGTACATGCAGCTGTCATTTCTATCATGGTCTTTGAGGTTCAATGGGAGACTGAATGGAACCATGAATTATCAATAACTCAATACACATATTTTAATTAAACCATTTGAAACGTTAAGATCTTTGAATTTTATGATGAGGTCCAGATCTTGAATTTACTTCAATCGTATTTTAAGGGATACTGTAAGAACACCTTAGAATTTATTGGATGTGCATTCTCTTTATTGACGTATGTTCCACAAAAAATGTAGTTTTCCCTATTTATTCAGAACCCTGCATGCACCCAGAGGAATTTGAATTCCACAAATGTCCATTTATGAGTAAATTGGGTGTGACAATTTAATGAGGAGGCTGTCTTCGTGCTGAGAATAAAGGCTCGTCCTCTGAAGTCCTTTTGTTCACAAGTAATTATCAGATGACCTCTAGTGTGACATTGTAATGCCATCGCATGTATGTCAGGGTCCTGTTAGTGAAGAGCTATGCTGATAGGGGAGGTCTGTCTCCATTTACTAGAGTACTGTGTTAAATGTCAAGGAGCTCCAACAAAACCCATTATATTCCTTGGCTCCACATTGTCTTTAACGCGGGCAGAAATTGATACATTAAAAGGTGCCATGGGGAGACAATTCACACATGCTGCTCCCACCAATATGAACAGACAGTTGCTGTGTGAACTCCTTGACACACTGTGAGACAGCCAGCCAGCTACTGTACTGTAACTATTGTTCAGATGACCTGATGTGAGTGTTGTGGCCATGTTGTGAGTCACTTCTCCAGCATTAGTATCAAATAAAAATCCAATCAAATTGTATTTGTCACATGCGCCGACTACAACGGATGTAGACTTTACAGTGAAATGCTTACGATCCCTTCCCAATGATGCATATTAATATATATTTCTTTTAAAATATGAACACAAGAGGAATAAAATACCCAAGAATGAAGCTATATACAGGGTGTACCAGATATTATTCATGGTAACGTTTGTCACTGACAGAGTTAGCAGGGTTTCTGTGTCTACATTCTCGTGCTCACTACTGAGAAGTGGGGCTGTACTAAAGAGCTTAACAGAAGTCCTTAGGGAGAGGCACACACACACCAGTGCGTGCTTGTACATCCTACTCAGTGTATAGGACAATACTACTCAGTGAATTTCACAAAAATTGCCTCACCTTGTTCTGGCGGTGCTCGGCGATCGACGTCACCGGTCTTCTAGCCATCATTGATCTATGTTTAATTTTCCATTGATTTTGTCTGGTCTTCTTACACACCTGGTTCCAATCCCATTCATTAATTGTTGTGTATTTAACCCTCTGTTTCCCCTCATGTCCTTGTCAGAGATTGTTTATTGTTTAGTTCATGTTTCATGGATTGGTGTGCGACGGGTTCTTGTACACACATTTTATTTTATTATGGACTTGTTTTAAGTTATTAAAAAACTCCATCTATACCAAGTTTAATTCTACTGTGCTTGACTTCCCTGCCACCTACATACACGACGTGACAATAACAAAAAGTTTGAAACATTAAAACAGTTAACCTTTTTAGATAAATCTATACCAAATATATTCACGTCACCAAATAACTGATTTGAACACACTGTTTTTCTTTGGTTTACAGTAGCATTAACAGCACCCTCTATGATAGCAGCTTGGTGTAGCCAGAGGAGAGCTATTTTCCGTCCTCCTCTGGGTACATTGACTTATGTAAAACCTAGGAGGCTCATGGTTCTCACTCCCTTCCATAGACTTACACAGTAATTACTTCTGGAGGACATCCAACCTATCAGAGCTCTTGCAGTACGAACTAACATCTGGTTGTCCATCCAATCAAAGGATCAGATAATTCATCTTGTACTGAAAGCATAAGCTAAAGCTAGCTAGCACTGCAGTGCATAACGTGTGGTGAGTAGATGACTCAAAGAGAGAAAAATACAGTCATTTTTAACATATTAAGGGAGAGTGCTAGCTATATTTTGTTTGTTTTTTGTCTAAGATTACCTATCACTTTTTAAAATATATTTTTTAAACCTTTATTTATACAGGTTTTTCTCATTGAGAAAAAAATAATTTTTCAAGAAAACATTGGTCCAACAGCAGCAAGGGGAACAAAGTTTCAAACAAAACAACTTACACAACATTGAACAAAACTATAGACACACATACAGTACAACAATTACATAGTATGTAAAGAAACACAAATGTAATAACTATAGTTTGTTGACTAGGATGTTAATACGGTGACAATGATGTAGCTAGGCTGTATAGCTATTGGCGGTTATGGTATGAAGGTTTAGCTTGGAGAGGTTATTGTGCCTGGTCACAGACAGCTGTTGTGTTGTGCACTGAAGTCCAAAGTGATGATGCTGTGTGGCTGCTATGAAAATGTTTTGCGTGTGCCGGTGATAAGGAGTCTATTAATTATATTGATTCTGTTGCAAAACATTTCTTAAAAGGAAGTAAACTGAATGAAACCGGGAGGGACCTACCTGAAATAGTCCAATAGAAACTGTTTGGACTAAAGATTACACCCCAGATCAGCTAGATGCAGGCAAGAGTGTGCAAGGCGGTGTTTAATTTGTTACTGTCTGTCACCTTAATACTCCAATTTGTTGCTCGACCTCTGCACCAAGTTATTAACTTGAATTTGTAGTCTAGTTTGCAGCAACCTCATGATGGGTATGGGGCAAATTTGAGTGTCATGCAGTAGCCTAAACCTATTGATGTTAAGTTGAGCTGGGTGAATGGAACAGAAATAGAGATAAGACCATGCTCATAAAAAACATGTGTCCTCCCTTATCTTGAACGGCACCAACCTCCACTGCCACACAGTTGCTAGTGATCCCACAAGTAGATCAGCTTTCCCTTCTCTCCGAGACACAGCAAGGAGACCAACCCACCCATATACACACACACACACACACACACACTGAGAATCATTCACTTACACACATCGTGCTGCTAATTGTGCTGCTGTTTCCTCTGGCCATGCTGAGATATTAAAATCTGCAAGTGAAGGAACTTGGGCTATGAAGAATTTAAATTGTATGATGGAGACAGTTTAAAACATACTGGGAAAACCAATGCCAAGAAGAGGTACTATAAGAGGGCTAGATCCCATTCCATCCATTTGCAGCAAAAAAAGTCAATGTGTCTTGCTTTGGTCCTTGAAGGAGTGTCTCTTCCTTTTAGGTGCTTTGTATTTTTTCAAATAGACACAATTAGTACTGCAAATTTCAGTGACATAGCAGTTGCAGAGTTAGCATGTGTTGGGCATTTTTAGATGGAGAACAAAAATACATAATTAAGTCTTGATGAGCCTGATGATGATTCAGATAGACAAAAACAAGTCTTTGGTAATATTACATGATTACATTGCATGCTATTAGCAATTGTTCTGCAATCCTCCAGTTCTCCCTGCTGCTGTCAATTCAGCTTTTACTCAATATATGTTTGCCCCATGGATCAACACTGTTAAGTGAAAGGAGAAAAATGTCTGCCTATTTTAGTTTAAAATTGCCCATGGTAACTTACTGCAAAACTATTTTAGAGAAAAAAGTGTTTTGCCTTGATATGATATGATGTCTGATGCCCAAGCAAATGTTTGGAGGCTATTCACCAGCTCAGGGCTAAATTGGCATATTAGTGTCTCTAATGACATAATATGAGGTGTCAGCTGGTATTTTGTGTTGCAAGAACCCAATATGAGCTCCATAAATACATAATTTCCCCATGAAAATCAATTTGGGACAAATTATGTGACTTACCGAATGCATTTTAAATCATTGCTAAGTTGATTATGCCGTACTAAAACTGTGTGCAATTCATCTTACTGTGGATTAATTTTCTACCAGAAAAAAAGAGCTTCTACATCAGAAAGACATATCTCTCCTTCCCCCATTGCTTTGCTTACAGTGAAATACGATGTTGATGTACGTTTTCTATGCTTGAAATACAATACTATCCCCCCCTAACTCCTTCCCAACAAAATGTCATTGTCCAGTTGCTGTAACAATGTCCTGTGGGGTAAATGGACTAGATCCTAATGCAGTGTGAAGGGCTGAGATAAGGCTTGGCTGAGGTTTGAGCAGTGTCTTGGTGTGGTCCCAGATAACCCACGTGAACAGGCAGAGGGTACAGTCTAGCCTAGCAGAGAGGCCACCATGGCTCCCAAGGGCCCAAGAGAGATGACCCCCATGTCCACATGTTCCAAATGGCCACCCCCTGCTTTCTAAGGGAACAAATCTGACAAGCTTTCAAGCCAGTGTCATATTCTGTTGCGCATCTTACAAAAAGGACATGGAACAAAACAGAACAGCACTTGTCAGTGTTGGAAGGAGACAATGTATTGAAATAATGACCCCCTGGTGTTTTAGCGTCCAGACGGTTTAGAGTGGGACGGGGGAAACATTGAAATCTATTGCATGTTGAATCATTTACTGCCTCGCTCTCTGAGAACATAAAACATCTCTTCTGTGCCTCGATGGATAGGTATCTGCAACTGGTGGGTATTTTTATGGCATCGTTTTTTACCTTATCTAACAAAGTTAGCCACAGACATGTTAGATGTACTGTGAAAATAACTCAAGGACATAAAAAGCAATATCACCAACCAGTGCAAGCATTCTGCACTTTATGTTTATGTTTTTGGTGTAGCTTGAAAGACATCTCATTCTGAACACTGCATACTAGCCTTGAGGGCTTCCCTGCAATTTAACATCATCTAAACAACGGCCACATGTGACAGATCCTAATGTGGAGCCTTAACAGTTAAAACCACCCCCTGCTGTTGTGGCTGTTATGGTTAGGAGAGGGTATGTACAGTGAGGGAAAAAAGTATTTGATCCCCTGTTGATTTTGTACGTTTGCCCACTGACAAAGAAATGATCAGTCTATCATTTTAATGGTAGGTTTATTTGAACAGTGAGAGACAAAATAACAACAAAAAAATCCAGAAAAACGCATGTAAAAATTTTTATAAATTGATTTGCATTTTAATGAGGGAAATAAGTATTTGACCCCTCTGCAAAACATGACTTAGTACTTGGTGGCAAAACCCTTGTTGGCAATCACAGAGGTCAGACGTTTCTTGTAGTTGGCCACCAGGTTTGCACACATCTCAGGAGGGATTTTGTCCCACTCCTTTTTGCAGATCTTCTCCAAGTCATTAAGGTTTCGAGGCTGACGTTTGGCAACACGAACCTTCAGCTCCCTCCACAGATTTTCTATGGGATTAAGGTCTGGAGACTGGCTAGGCCACTCCAGGACCTTAATGTGCTTCTTCTTGAGCCACTCCTTTGTTGCCTTGGCCGTGTGTTTTGGGTCATTGTCATGCTGGAGTACCCATTCAGGACTCATTTTCAATGCCCTGGCTGAGGGAAGGAGGTTCTCACCCAAGATTTGACGGTACATGGCCCTGTCCATCGTCCCTTTGATGCGGTGAAGTTGTCCTGTCCCTTTAGCAGAAAAACACCCCCAAAGCATAATGTTTCCACCTCCGTGTTTGACGGTGGGGATGGTGTTCTTAGGGTCATATGCAGCATTCCTCCTCCTCCAAACACGGCGAGTTGAGTTGATGCCAAAGAGCTCCATTTTGGTCTCATCTAACCACAACACTTTCTCCCAGTTGTCCTCTGAATCATTCAGATGTTCATTGGCAAACTTCAGACGGGCATGAATATGTGCTTTCTTGAGCTGCAGGATTTCAGTCATTCATGGCGTAGTGTGTTACCAATTGTTTCTTTGTGACTATGGTCCCAGCTGCCTTGAGTTCATTGACAAGATCCTCCCGTGTAGTTCTGGGCTGATTCCTCACCGTTCTCATGATCATTGCAACTCCACGAGGTGAGATCTTGCATGCAGCCCCAGGCCGAGGGAGATTGACAGTTATTTTGTGTTTCTTCCATTTGCGAATAATCGCACCAACTGTTGTCACCTTCTCACCAAGCTGCTTGGTGATGGTCTTGTAGCCCATTCCAGCCTTGTGTAGGTCAACAATCTTGTCCCTGAAATCCTTGGAGAGCTCTTTGGTCTTGGCCATGGTGGAGAGTTTGGAATCTGATTGATTGTTTCTGTGAACAGGTGTCTTTTATACAGGTAGCAAACTGAGATTAGGAGCACTCCCTTTAAGAGTGTGCTCCTAATCTCAGCTTGTTACCTGTATAAAAGACACCTGGGAGCGAGAAATCTTTCTGATTGAGAGGGGGTCAAATACTTATTTCCCTCAATAAAATGCAAATCAATTCATAACATTTTTGACATGCGTTTTTCTGGATATTTTTTGTTGTTATTCTGTCTCTCACTGTTCAAATAAACCTACCATTAAAATTATAGACTGATCATTTCTTTGTCAGTGGGCAAACGTACAAAATCAGCAGGGGATCAAATACTTTTTTCCCTCACTGTATGCATCAGGTTTACCACACTACACATCCCAAACCTCAGCCTTTCAGCCCCTCTGTCCTGGGGGAGACATTGGTGTGATGAATCTCTCTGTATGGTACAAAAACAGCAACAAAAGGAGTGGCTGTTAGAATGTGTCACAGTCACACTTTTCCCCCTCCATGTCTAAACTCAATTAACCATAATGGGTCCCTCTTGTTTGCATTATTGGAAGGGCAAGACATTTCTATTTCAGACGTCAACTCCGCTTGTGTCTGAAAATACTAAATGAGGGGTGAGTTTGTTGTTTTGTGCATTTCATGGAATTTCACTAGTGCCCTCGTTTCCCTGGGCATCCATATTTTATATTCTATAATCTGGTGGCACAATCAGGTGCATATAGACTATTAGGCACTAATGATTCTGCTAACCCCCAGTCAACAGCTTTGTTTGTACTGCTATATTGAACGAGTTCTTTATTCACTGGTGCATATTCATGCAGGAAAATCTGATTAGATTCTCCCTCCAGTTACTATTGTAAACAGCTGATTATGTGTGTGCATAAGTGCAGGTATGTCTGGGCATACATGTGCTTGTTTATGTGTAGTAGACTGTAAGTAAAGTAAAATAATGGACTTTGTGGTGTGCAGCTCCAGAAGCATGACCGTGAGAACGATGATGTCCCCTCCAAGTGGAGAACAGAGGAGGAGATAGCAGCAGACACTTTCGATCTGAGGAAACAGTTGTGCTAAACTCTCCGGTAAAGACCCTCTTTAAGTATTTATCCATCAAGTAGGCTACTTTTAAAGCTGTTTTGCCCATAATTAGGGCTAGGAATTGCCAGGGACTTCACAATACGACATTATCCCGATAGACCAAATTTTTGAACTGTATTGTAAATGTAATTTCTTTGCAATGTTTTTTGCTGTTTTACTTTACTGCCTTAATGAAAACATGATGCATGTTTTGGAATATTTGTTTCATGTACAGGCTTCCTTCTTTTCACTTTGTCAATTAGGTTGTATTGGGATTCTTTCCGATGACATTCAGGAGTACACCACATCAGTCACTGGCTTCATCAATAAGTGCATCGATGACGTCATCCCCACAGTGACCATACGTACATACCCCAACCAGAAGCCATGGATTACAGGCAACATCCACACTGATCTAAAGGATAGAGCTGCAGCTTTCGAGGAGCGGAACTCTAACCCAGAAGCTGATAAGAAATCCTGCTACGCCCTCCGACGAACCATCAATCGAGGACTAAGACTGAATCATACTACACCGGCTCTGATGCTCGTCGGATGTGGCAGTGGTTGCAAACTATTACATATTACAAAGTGAAACACAGCCGCGAGCTGCCCAATGACAGGAGCCTACCAGACTAGCTAAATTACTTCTATGCTCGCATCGAGGCAAGTAACACTGAAACATGCATGAGAGCATCAGCTGTTCTTGATGACAGTGTGATCACGCTCTCCATAAGACCTTTAAATAGGTCAACATTCACAAGGCCGCAGGACCAGATGGATTATCAGGACGTGTACTCCAAGCATGCGCTGACCAACTGGCAAGTGTCTTCACTGACATTTTCAACCTGTCCCTGACTGAGTCTGTAATAACAACATGTTTCAAGAAGACCACCATAGTCCCTGTGCCTAGAACACTAATGTAACCTGCCTAAATGACTACCGACCTGTAGCACTCACGTCTGTAGCCATGATGTCCTTTGAAAGGCTGGTCATGCCTCACATCAACACCATTATCCCAGAAACCCTAGACCCACTCCAATTTGCATACAGCCCCAACAGATCCATAGATGATGCAATCTCTATGGCACTCAACACTGCACTTTCCCACATGGTCAAAAGGAACACCTATGTGAGAATTCTATTAATTGACTTCAGCTCAGCATTCAACACCATAGTGCCCTCCAAGCTCCTCACTAAGCTAAGGACCCTGGGACTAAACACCTCGTACTCTGCAACTGGGTCCTGGACTTCCTGACGGGCCACCCCCAGGTGGTAAGGGTAGGCAACTACACATCCGCCACGCTGATCCTCAACACAGGGGCCACTCAGGGGTGTGTGGTCAGTCCCCTCCTGTACTCCCTGTTCACTCGTGACTGCACAGCCAGGCACAACTCCAACACCATCATCAAGATTGCCGATGACACAACAGAAGGTAGGCCTGATCACCGACAATGATGAGACAGCCTATAGGGAGGAGGTCAGGGACCTGGCCATGCGGTGCCAGGATAACAACCTTTCCCTCACCATGATCAAGACAATGGAGATGATTGTGGACTACAGGAAAACGAGGACCGAGCATGCCCCCATTCTCATCGACGGGGCTGTAGTGGAGCAGGTTGAGAGCTTCAAGTTCCTTGGTATCTACATCACCAACCAACTATCATGGTCCAAACACACTAAGACAGTCGTGAAAAGAGCACGACAAAGCATGGGTCCTCAGATCATCAAAAGGTTCTACAGCTGCACTATCGAGATCATCCTGACTGGTTGCATCACTGCCTGGTATGGAAACTGCCTACTGCCACCCAGGACCACTATACCAGGCGGTGTCAGAGGAAGGTCCTAAAAATTGTCAAAGACTCCAGCCACCCTAGTCATAGACTGTTCTCTCTGCTACTGTGCAGCAAGCGGCACCGGAGTGCCAAGTCTAGGTCCAAAAGGCTTCTTTACAGATTCTACCCCCAAGCCATAAGTGTTCTGAGCAGCTAATCAAAGGTCTACCCAGACACCTCTTTTACGCTGCTGCTACTCTCTGTTTATTATCTATGCATAGTCACTTTAAAACTCTACCTCCATTATCTCAGATACCTTGACTAACCGGTGCCCCCCACATTGACTCAGTACCGGAACCACCTGTATATTGCATCGCTATTGTTATTTTACTGCTGCTGTTTAATTATTTGTTACTTTTATTCTCTATTTTTTTACTTATCTATTTATCTATCTATTACTTATCTAAACTGCATTGTTGGTTAAGGGCTTGTAAGTACGCATTTCACTGTTGTATTCGGCGCATGTGACAAATACAATTTGATTTGATGTGTGGTGTAACTACAATATTGTAGATACATCCTCTATTTTCTCAGTTTTAAGATAATTATAATATGCACTATTCAGTCATTTGATTTTTAATTGTTGGACCCTTTTATATTGGGGGAGGTAAAATATTTTTGGGGCCTTTACTATTAAACGCATTGAATAACACATTCAATAAATGGCAAAAATGACAGTCAAAAAATACATCGTAAGAAACATGGTTTGAAGTGTCTGCCCTAAATCTAGGAGATATTATGAAAGTTTTTACACATATTTAACCCCTTTTTTGGGGGTAGGAACAATACTACCTTCATACTTCCATTAGTTTTTTACCAGTACCGGTTACCTTCAGACGAGTCCTGGAAACACCATTGTGTTCGTGATAGTCTCCCCTTTGTAGTCATAATAGTTTGGACTCTACAGACTTTAATGTGAGAAGACCAATTTTCAGGATGTCTCATGGTCTGACAAACACCGCTCTGGCTTTGCTACTTTTCACCGCAGTTTCAGAAGCGGGACGCTGGTGGATTGAAAAAAAAAAGAGATCTCTACAAGCTTAAACTGGTGGATTTTGATGGAGATTTTTTTTTGTCAATCTACTGTATGTGAATTGTTATGCAAATGTTTAGTACTGAATTTACAGTATTTAGGCTTGCCATAAAGGCATGGAATGCTTATTGACTCAAGACATTTCTAAAATCATAATTTGACTTATGGGGAATTGTGTTGAGGCCAGTGACAAAATAAATCTCTATTTAATTTACTTTAAATTCAGGCTGTAACACAACAACAAGTGTGTGAATACTTTCTGAAGGCACTGTATGTGTGCTGCAGAGAGACAAGAACGCATCAGAAAAGGATTTTTGATCAGTCATGGAAATCAAAGTGCTCAAATCATGTTGGCTCACTATTTATAAATGAGATGGAGAACAAGCTAGGATGAACAATACCGTAGTTTTGGCGTAGTAACAAACGGCTAGTACCAGCAAGCAAAACATATTATAAAATGTATTTAGAAACTTGTAGTCAAAGTATCTATATAATATTATAAAATGAATTAAAATGGATTAAATAAATAAAAATCCTGTAAGGACCGACGCTGGATATGAGAAACAAATACAGGAATTGAACATTTAATGGAAAACGGACATCAAACAAAACAAGAACAACGTCTGGACTGGGGGAACAAAATGACAAAAATGCTGACACAGGGATCTAACCAAGGAACAGACACATATAGGAGGGACAATCAATAAGGTAATGTAGTCCAGGTGAGTCCAATGAGCGCTGATGCGTGTAATGATGGTGACTGGTGTGTGTAATGATGGGCAGCCTGGTGCCCTCGAGTGACAAAGAGGAGGAGCGGGAGCATGCGTGACAGTACCCACCCCTCTAGGGGCGCCACCCTGCGTCCCACCTGGGAAAGCCTGATGGAACGGCCGAGGCATGGGCGCTGGACAACCCGGCTGAGGCGTAGAAGCCTGATGAGCCGGCTGAGGCGTGGGAGCCCGACAATCCGGCTGAGGCGTGGGAGCCCGGCAATCCGGCTGAGGCATGGGAGCCTGACAAGTTGCCTGAGGAATGACATGGAATGAGTGCCTGCCGAGCCAACCAAGGCAAGGAAACCTCTCGAGCCAGCTAAGGCGTGGAAGCCCCACGAGCCAGCTGAAGCACCCCCGGTTCCTACTGCAGCGGCACCCGGACCCGACGTCACCAACAAAACAAAAACCTCTCTGATGCTTCAAATATTGGTGCCATCATTCTGTAAGGACCGACACTGGAAACGAGAAGCAAGTACAGGGAGTGAATATTTAATGTAAAACAGATATCTAACAAAACAAGAACAGAGCCTTGAGAGGAGGAGCGGGAGCAGGCGTGACAATTCCTCATCAATCTACACACAATACTCCCTAATGACAAAACAAAAACTAAATTAAATTGAATGGACATGATTTGGAAAGCCTGTCTATATAAGGTCCCACAGTTGACAGTGCATGTCAGAGCAAAATCCAAACCATGAGGTCGAAGGATTGTCCATTGAGCTCCAAGACAGGATTGTGTCGAGGCACATATCTGAAAGTCATTGAAGGTCCCCAAGAACACAGTGGCCTCCATCATTCTTAAATGGAAGAAGTTTGGAACAATCAAGACTCTTCCAGGAGATGGCCGTCCAGCCAAACGGAGCAATCGGGGGGGAAGGGCTTTGTTCAGGGAGGTGATGGTCATGGGTCATGGGAGATTCTTCCAGAAAGACAACCATCTCTGCAGCATTCCACCAACCAGGCCTTTATGGTAGAGTGGCCAGACGGAAGCCACTCCTCAGTAAAAAACACGACAGCACGCTTGGAGTTAGCTAAAGTTAGCTTTTCTGGATTTTCTTTTTTCATTTTGTCTGTCATAGTTGAAGTGTACCTATGATGAAAATTACAGGCCTCTCTCATCTTTTTAAGTGGAGAGAACTTGCACAATTGGTGGCTGACTAAATACATTTTTGCCCGACTGTATGTGATTTACTGTAAGTATGTGATTTGGTTAAAAAAAATGGCTCTTCAAAATGATCAGTGGGAAAAGGAAGGTCCGTAACATATTAAAAAACTTCTTATGGCTGCAGGGGGCGTATTGAAAAACTGGAAAATGTGCACATTTTCAAACGGCCTCTTAATCAATTTTTGCTCTTACGATATGCATATATTTACTACTATTGGATAGAAAACAGTCTCTAGTTTCTAAAAACGTTTGAATTATTTCTCTAAGTGGAACAGAACTATTTTTACAGCCCATTTCCTATCCGGAATTGAGATTTCCAAATGCGAGGTCTCTCTTTTAAGACCTTCTCTATAAAAGGGCATGACACTTAGGACTGTAGAAACACGTCATACGCCTTCCTCTGGGTGTCATGCGGAAGTGAGAGCAGAAAGGACTCGAATATCTCGTCCAGGGACTGAACACAACATCTTGGAGTGAGACCTGCGCACTTTATATTTTTTTCTGGGCACGAAGTAGAACATGGACTCGGCTCCTGGACAACGCTCGTTAAAGGTGAATATGAGCTCTGGCTTCAATATTATTTGATACATGTCACAAAATCATCCTAAAGTATGTTTTTTCAATATTGTTTAATTATATTATTGAAATTTATTCTGGACTTTAGACGTGATGCGACGCAAGAATTGTTTGAAGAAAGAGAGGTTAGCGCCGCACGGCCAGTGTGCTTGCTAATTCAAGAGGGAAATAGTTCGTTCTGGATCCCAAACAAAGACTGTCCTGGACAATGGACCCCTTTACAACATTCTGATGGAAAATCAACAAAGATAAGGACCCAATTTGGGATGCTTTTTCATATATCTGTCGAACTGTGCTATGCTACCGTTTGACTAGAATCAATGCTGCCGTATGCTAGCTAATGTTGTAAGCTAATATAACGATATATTGTGTTTTCGCTGTAAAACACTTCAAAAATCGGAAATATTAGCTCTATTCACACGATCTTTGTCTTTCATTAGCTATCCACCAAATATTTTTCTGAAATGTTTTATGATGTGTATTTAGTAGTTGACGTTGGTGTCTGTATTTTCTCTGGCTACTCCCGTGCGATTTCAGACTGTAGCTATGATGGGAGCAGTAATGTAAAACTGATTTATAGCTAAAATATGCAAATTTTTTGAACAAAACATAGATTTATTGTGTAACATGTTATAGGACTGTCATCTGAGGTAGTTTTTTCTAGGTTATTTAGGTTGGTTCTAGGTTAGTTAGGTTGGCTTGTGCATGCTACTTGCATCCTACTTGTGCTGTGAAAAATGTCTGTCCTCTTTTTTATTTGGTGGTGAGCTGACAAATATGTGGTGTTTTCTCTGTAAAACATTTAAAAAATCGGACATGTTGGCTGGATTGACAAGATGTTTATCTTTCAAATGCTGTATTGAACTTGTTAATGTGTGAAAGTTAAATATTTAAAAAAAATAGATTTTGAATTTCGCGGAAACAGAATGTAAGCTTGTGAGATCAAGATGGTTCGTACTTGTCACGTCTGCTCGTGCTACGCCCCCTAGTGGTCATCCAGTGTCTGCTTAACCTGCAGCCATTCCCCCAGTTCTCTCTCTCTCTCTCTCTCTCTCTCTCTCTCGAGACAGTAGTCAGAGCAGATCCCTACCAGCTGCAACTCGTTCCATTATCAAGACCTCCACAAATACTCAGTTCTGCCACTTCCACTCTGCCAGATCGTAATCTCTGCTCAGTCAGTTTCTGCTTCTAGCCATTATTATTCAAGATCCTGTTACCCTGCTGTACCGTTTCCCTGCCTGACGCTGTTTATCCTCTCACTGCAGTTATTCCGCCCTGACTCTGGCTACTGTCTCCTGTTCCACATCTCACCACCCTGCTACCCTGTTCTGGACTCACCACACCACCACTCCCTTGGATTCCCCTCCGGACCGGTTTACCCTGTCCCAATCCAGCACACTCCAACTTCAGCCGCCACATTTGGTTTCCTACAACTCATCCAAGCTTCCCCGGATCTGCACTCCATATCTCCCTGTGTTACAATAAATACCTTGGTTCATTCATCTGTTTCCTCATCTGAGTCAGCTCTTGGGTTCCCCTGTGCTGCTCCGCGTAACAGTACCAGAATAGTGCTTTGATACAATGTTGAAAAATGGACAATAAGAAACAGTCTGAATTGAACTCTACCATTAGTCAACATTCCATAACATGTCATGATGATTGACACAACGACCACAGTAATGGATTAATTCCCGGTAGTTATGCCTGATGAATAACACAGCAGAAGGTTACATTGATTTTCTTTATTGTATCGATGTTGGAATAACATGTCAGTCTTGCTATTTACTCAGCTGGTTGCAGAAATACAATTCTGTCATTGATATACAATGTGTGAGAGGCTGTGCCCACGGCTTTCTAGTGGTAATCAAGCTGTAAAAGGCCCTATGAATTTTAAACAATATTATTAAGCATGAGGGCTTTTTCAAGCGCAATAATTCAAAGAGTTGGGGGAGAATATCCATCTAAAACGGGTCCAGTCAGATTAAGCCTCCCCATACAGAGAGAAGAATATAGCCTTGCAGACAGGACTGCAGAGTTCTTATCTGGCCTTCGCTTCAGGGCCAACACTGTGTTACCGCCATTCAAATGTCCCTTATAAAATCGCTTTCCTTTGAAAGTTTTGTGGTTGATTGTAATAGGAAATAATTAGTAGGCACATATTATAATAGGATATCGTTAAAGCATATTGAATATAATTAGTTAGAGAATAACGATGTAATACATTTCACATGCTATGGAACCAAGTTCCAATTAGAATGCACGTCCGGATTATATTAAATGGATGACTTGGAGAGGTCCTATTTACTGAGGTATGGTTTAATTACCTCTCTGACATGGTTAAAGGGCCTAATGACTACCAACATCTTTCATAGGATTACCAGGCCACTGCTGCAATGGTACCATGAATCACTTTAAATTATCGTCTAAAACTAAGTGTACATAACATTGTGAGATTGGCTTCTGGGAAATTCTGACTAAAGTTTTGCTTGTATTTCAAGAGAAAGACTGTTTCACTGAAC
Source organism: Salvelinus fontinalis (assembly GCF_029448725.1). Classification (NCBI taxonomy): domain Eukaryota; kingdom Metazoa; phylum Chordata; class Actinopteri; order Salmoniformes; family Salmonidae; genus Salvelinus; species Salvelinus fontinalis. Next base: position 20,484,358 of record NC_074682.1, read on the forward strand.
TTTATCACAATGATTTACTGATACTATTTAAACTTTTATTTATTTCACCTTTATTTAACCAGGTAGGCAAGTTGAGAACAAGTTCTCATTTACAATTGCGACCTGGCCAAGATAAAGCAAAGCAGTTCGACACATACAACAACACAGAGTTACACATGGAGTAAAACAAACATACAGTCAATAATACAGTAGAAAAATACGTCTATATACAATGTGAGCAAGTGAGGTGAGATAAGGGAAGTAAAGGCAAAAAAGGCCATGGTGGCGAAGTAAATACAATACAGCAAGTAAAACACTGGAATGGTAGATTTGCAGTGGCAGAATGTAAGAAGTAGAAATATAAATAATGGGGTGCAAAGGAGCAAAATAAATAAATAAATATAGTAGGGGAAGAGGTAGTTGTTTGTGCTAAATTATAGATGGGCTATGTACAGGTGCAGTAATATGTGAGCTGCTCTGACAGCTGGTGCTTAAAGCTAGTGAGGGGGATAAGTGTTTCCAGTTTGAGATTTTTAAAATTCGTTCCAGTCATTGGCAGCAGAAAACTGGGAGGAGAGGTGGCCAAAGGAGGAATTTGTTTTGGGGGTGACCAGGGAGATATACCTGCTGGAGCGCGTGCTACAGGTGGGTGCTGCTATGGTGACCAGCGAGCTGAGATAAGGCGGGGATTTTTATTTTATTTTATTTCACCTTTATTTAACCAGGTAGGCAAATTGAGAACACGTTCTCATTTACAATTGCGACCTGGCCAAGATAAAGCAAAGCAGTTCAACACATACAACAACACATAGTTACACATGGAGTAGAACAAACATACAGTCAATAATACAGTGAAAAATAAGTCTATATACAATGTGAGCAAGTGAGGTGAGATAATAATTTACCTAGCAGGGTCTTGTAGATGACCTGGAGCCAGTGGGTTTGGCGACGAGTATGAAGCGAGGGCCAGCCAACGAGAGCGTACAGGTCGCAGTGGTGGGTAGTATATGGGGCTTTGGTGACAAAACGGATGGCACTGTGATAGACTGCATCCAATTTATTGAGTAGGGCATTGGAGGCTATTTTGTAAATGACATCGCCGAAGTCGAGGATCGGTAGGATGGTCAGTTTTACGAGGGTATGTTTGGCAGCATGAGTGAAGGATGCTTTGTTGCGAAATAGGAAGCCAATTCTAGATTTAAATTTGGATTGGAGATGTTTGATATGAGTCTGGAAGAAGAGTTTACAGTCTTACCAGACACCTAGGTATTTGTAGTTGTCCACTTATTCTAAGTCAGAACCGTCCAAAGTAGTGATGCTGAACGGGCGGGCAGGTGCAGGCAGCGATCGGTTGAATAGCATGCATTTAGTTTTACTTGTATTTAAGAGCAGTTGGAGGCCACGGAAGGAGAGATGTATGGCATTAAAGCTCGTCTGGAGGTTTGTTAACACAGTGTCCAAAGAAGGGCCAGAAGTATACAGAATGGTGTCGTTTGCATAGAGGTGGATCAGAGACTCAGCAGCAGCAAGAGCGACATAATTGACGTATACAGAGAAGAGATTCGGCCCAAGAATTGAACCCTGTGGCACCCCCATAGAGACTGCCAGAGGCCCGGACAACAGGCCCTTCGATTTGACACACTGAACTCTATCAGAGAATTAGTTGGTGAACCAGGCGAGGCAATCATTTAAGAAACCAAGGCTATCGAGTCTGTCGATGAGGATGTGGTGATTGACAGAGTCGAAAGCCGTGGTCAGGTCAATGAATACGGCTGCACAGTATTGTTTCTTATCGATGGTGGTTAAGATATTGTTTAGGACCTTGAGCGTGGCTGAGGTGCACCCATGACCAGCCCTGAAACCAGATTGCATAGCGGAGAAGGTATGGTGGGATTCGAAATGGTCGGTAATCCGTTTGTTGACTTGACTTTCAAAAACTTTAGAAAGGCAGGGTAGGATAGATATACAGTAGGTCCTTAGCAGTTTCGGTCAAGTGTCCCCCCCTTTGAAGAGGGGGATGACCACAGCTGCTTTCGAATCTTTAGGAATCTCAGACGACACGAAAGAGAGGTTGAACAGGCTAGTAATAGGGGTTGCAACAATTTCGGCAGATCATTTTTAGAAAGAAAGGGTCCAGATTGTCTAGCCCGGCTGATTTGTAGGGGTCCAGATTTTGCAGCTCTTTCAGAACATCAGCTGACTGGATTTGGGAGAAGGAGACATGGGGAAGGCTTGGGCGAGTTGCAGGTGGAAAGCATGGCCAGCCGTAGAAAAATGCTTATTGAAATTCTCAATTATAGTGGATTTATTGGTGGTGACAGAGTTTCCTATCCTCAGTGCAGTGGGCAGCTGGGACGAGGTGCTCTTATTCTCCATGGACTTTACAGTGTCCCAGAACATTTTTGAGTTTGTGTTGCAGGAAGCAAATTTCTGCTTGAAAAAGCTAGCCTTGACTTTTCTAACTGCCTGTGTATATTGGTTTCTAACTTCCCTGAAAAGTTGCATATCACGGTGGCTGTTCGATGCTAATGCAGAACGCCAAAGGATGTTTTTGTGTTGGTTAAGGGCAGTCAGGTCTGGAGAGAACCAAGGGCTATATCTGTTCCTGGTTCTAAATTTCTTGAATGGGGAATGCTTATTTAAGATGGTGAGGAAGGCATTTTTAAACTACAGTTGAAGTTGGAAGTTTACATACACCTTAGCTAAATACATTTAAACTCAGTTTTTCACAATTCCTGACATGTAATCCAAGTAAAAATTCCCTGACTTAGGTCAGTTAGGATCACCACTTTATTTATAGAATGTGAAATGTCAGAATAATAGTAGAAATAATTATTTATTTCAGCTTTTATTTTTTCCGTCACATTACCTGTGGGTCAGAAGTTTACATACACTCAATTAGTATTTGGTATCATTGCCTTTAAATTGTTTCACTTGGGTTAAATGTTTCGTGTAGCCTTCCACAAGCTTCCCACAATAAGTTGGGTGAATTTGGGCCCATTCCACCTGACAGAGCTGGTGTAACTGAGCCTCGTTTGTAAGCCTCCTTGCTCGCACACATTTTTTCAGTTCTGCCAACAAATTTTCTATAAGATTGAGGTCAGGGCTTTGTGATGGCCACTCCAATACCTTGACTTTGTTGTCCTTAAGCCATTTTGCCACAACTTTGGAAGTATGCTTGCGGTCATTGTCCATTTGGAAGACCCATTTCTAACCAAGCTTTAACTTCCTGACTGATGTCTTGAGATGTTACTTCAATGTACCCGCAAAACACCAGTCTCAACGTCAACAGTGAAGAGGCGACTCCGGGATTCTGGCCTTCTAGGCTGAGTTGCAAAGAAAAGCCATATTTCAGACTGGCCAATAAAAAGAAAAGATTAAGATGGGCAAAAGGACACAGACACTGGACAGAGGTACTCTTCCTGGAAGGCCAGCATCCTGGAGTAGTCTCTTCACTGTTGATGTTGAGACTGGTGTTTTGCATGTACAATTTAATGAAGCTGCCAGTTGAGGAATTGTGAGGCATCTGTTTCTCAAACTAGGCACTGTAATGTACTTATCCTCTTGTTCAGTTGTGCACCGGGGCCTCCCACTTCTCTTTCTATTCTGGTTACAGCCATTTTGTGCTGTTCTGTGAAGGGAGTAGTACACAGCGTTGTACGAGATCTCCAGTATCTTGACAATTTCTCGCATGGAATAGCCTTCATTTCTCAGAGCAAGAATAGACTGACAAGTTTCAGAAGAAAGTCCTTTGTTTCTGGACATTTTGAACCTGTAATCAAACCCACAAATGCTGATGCTCCATATACTGAACTAGTCTAAAGAAGGCCAGTTTTATTGCTTCTTTAAATCAGCACAATAGTTTTCACCTATGCTAACATAGTTTCAAAATGGTTTTCTAATGATCAATCAGCCTTTTAAATTATAAACTTGGATTAGCTATAACAACGTGCCATTGGAACACAGGAGTGATGGTTGCTGATAACGGGCCTCTGTACACCTATGTAGATATTCCATTAAACATCAGCCGTTTCCAGCTACAATAGTCATTTACAACATTAACAATGTCTACACTGTATTTCTGATCAATTTGATGTTATTTTAATGGACAAAAAATGTGTTTTTCTTTCAAAAACAATTACATTTCTAAGTGACCCCAAACTTTTGAACGGTAGTGTATATTCTGTCCTAACGGGGCAATAGATCCCTTGACATGAATCATAGTTTAATCTTGTGTGTTTTGGCCACCCATGTAGTCACTAGAGGAGACATCTCAGTTATGCGAAAAACTCATCTTCCTTCCTCTTTCCACCATCATTGAATGTAAATGATACTGTGCATAGAGTCATTCAGCTTCTTTTCAAATTATAATATCCCTGGACCATCAGGGATGTCAGCAAGGGAGTTCATTATGAAATGTGGATGGAGACCTCAAACATAACTATCATTATTTACCAGTGATAGATATGCATCTTCTGGTTTGAAATGGATGTGCTTTCCATTATCGGTACATTATGGGAAACAGACCTAGGTAACGGTACCTCTCCTCTTTCCCCCAGGATTTATTCATAAATATCATAATATGTGGACGAGAATAAAATAGCGAAAGGTGATGTAACCTCTTTTATGACTGTTTATTTAAGCCCTGGCCATGTTTTTGGTGTAATGTGCAGCCTATTGCACAGGGGTTTCTACTACTCCTATGGGTATGAGTGCATGGATGAGATTCACATCTCCATCAATTACTCTCATGTTTGTGCTCATGTCTTCAATTTGAATGTTTGCTAGCAGTGTTATTTGCATTACATTTTCACCTTCCTAATATGACTTATTCTGTTAACAATAGGAACACACTATTTCGGCCAATAATCACTGCCACAGATCTGTCAGTTTCTACGTGTGAACAGAACAACAGCAAAGAAAAATACATCCTGATCAGAGCTAGTATATAGTGTGACAGGTCTGCATACAGTGAGGGCTGTCAAAACTGGTCTGCATTGTTTCTCTATCTAATTTTATATTCTTCTCTCAAATTGGATCCAGGTTCTTGAATGGGTCGAGTCATTACTGTACGGAATGGCTTTAGGAGTAATGTGCTTGAGCAGTCATGAATCTCTATGTACTGTTTGTGGTTTTTCCTTGTTCAGTGTATAAACACTGAACAAGGATATGTATAGGCTGTTGGCTCCGCCCGGTCACTTCCTAGCCATACCATTCTGCCTGAACGCTCCAAAATGTTCCATGACATTTGTGCCCTCCCTTATTTTTCTGTTAGCGACGTTGAGTTCAGTAACTAACTGACCTGCATAGGCGAAAACAAGGTTCTATGGGATTCAGTGGTAGGCCTATATTCAGTCGGCCATTACTGGTTGCAGAAGTGAAAATAAAGCCGATATGTCTATACTGTTTTGACATCCACAGTGCTACAGTTATTGAAATGTGTCTCGGTGTGTTCCCTTAATTTCATATGACTGTTGTACATTTTTATTTCAGCTTAAACAGATCAAGAATATCCATGGCATGATAAACATTTAATTCATTGTTGAACTGAATTCCACTTCTTAAAAGTGTAAGAATGGATTCCTTTGGAAAAGCTTTCCCTGAGCTCTAACATCTTAAGACTAATGCTAAGCCAGTGATTCTGTTAGTGGTTGTTTTGCATGACATTTTGAAATTATGTGATTCATCTAGAGATGTGTGGTACGTCAAACATTGACATTGTAAAAGAGGAAAATAATATAAATGCACTTTTCTAGAATGTGAGTGCTCAACAGAAACCAGTAAGAAATGTAATCAGAAGCGGCCTCCCTCTGGTTTTGGTTTATGAATCATAGCTAGTTATGGGAGAGAAAGAAAAAATATATGAATTCCCAAATACATCTTCAAAGCTGCTTAAATTAATTAAAAAGACATTATGTTAGAGGAGATTGGGGAAGGTCCAAGGGGCCCATAGCATGCTGTTTGCCTGTGGCTAAGAAAATAAAGTGATTATGTAAGCCGTCATGGAGCTGGCCTATGCCACCACAGCTCAGGGCTGAAGTTTCCCCTGGCTGTGATACCCATGGGTCGTGGTGCCAATAACATGTCAACCCCCTGCCCTCTGGGTTACACACTGTGACATTAACGACAAGGTAACGGACCGCTCCGCTATGAAGGCTCTCAAACTGTTCTCCCCGGAGTGTGAGCAAGAGAAAAATTACAGCAACATTCTACTCCCCAAACACACAGCAAGGCTCTACTCTAACATAATTAGCTCCTAACTTTGTCTTACAATAAATGGGAGCAACTTTGTTCCTTTCTCTCTAATCAGCATTTTTATTTTATTTTACCATATCCAAGGCCTCTGAAAGTATAACTCCCTTATATTTGTGAAAAGTCATTATTTTATATTAGAAATGTAGTTAACTCAACTCATAACCCATAGCGTGTAAAAAGGACTGCAAGAAATAAAAGGTTGCTTGAAGGTGAAAAAAAAGGTGTAATCTCAAAGCAATACCACATCAGTACTCGCAATACTCATAACACATGAAAGGCCTTGTGATGGCCAAAGCTGTGTGGCACAGTAGCCTATACTCAGTCGTTCTTTATTGGCCTTCAGTAAGTGATGTGTTAAAGCTCAACAGATCAGCTGTGCTGTCAGAAGAACTGCAGGTCTGCAGTGTTTCACACGTGTCCCAAGAGACCACATATCCAGTCAACATCCTCTTTCCCTCCCTCCAGTGACAACTCTCTCCCTGGGGTGGACAGCTGAGACCTAGAGGGCCATGGAAATGGGCATTTGATCTGTACCTCTACCTCCACTGAAACGCTTTAACAGAAAATTGCCTTTGTAAAGTCTACAGATGAGCCCCAGTGATTCAGCAGCCCTACAGATGTAACAATCGTCTTCGGGAGAAAGAGAGGAGGACCAAAGCGCAGCGTGGGAAGTGTTCATGTCTTTTTAATAAATCCAAAACTGAACACAGGAACAAAAACAATAAACGATGTGAACAAACGAAACAGTACCGTGTGGCGACAAACACTGACACGGAAACAAATACCCACAAACCAAAAGTGAAACCCTGGCTACCTAAGTATGATTCTCAATCAGGGACAACGATTGACAGCTGCCTCTGATTGAGAACCATACCAGGCCGAACTCAAAACCCCAACATAGAAAAACACACAGACTGCCCACCCCAACTCACGCCCTGACCATACTAAATAAAGACAAAACAAAGGAAATAAAGGTCAGAACGTGACAACAGCATACTTCTCTGAAGTCCCTGACATGTCTGCCCATGAAACGAATCATAGCATTTGTTTGTTTGTGTGTGTGTGTGTGTGTGTGTGTGTGTGTGTGTGTGTGTGTGTGTGTGTGTGTGTGTGTGTGCGTGTGCTCTGGTACTACAGCTGAATTAAGCTAGTGAGGTGCATTAGCTGAGGAATTTAGCTCCACTTTTTTGTTTGGTTTAGAGTTTTGTAAAAAAAAAAAAATATGTCTAAGCGACCAATTAACTGAAGAGCGTTGAGTTTCAGCGCTGAGCTTGGTAATTCATTCGCTTTATAATGGGCAGGTTATGGATGTGTGACAGGTAGCCTAGAGGTTAAGAGTGTTGGGTCAGTAACCAAAAGGTTTCTGGTTGAAGTCCCTGAGCTGGCAATGTAGAAAGTTCTTCCCGTGAGCAAGGTAGTTAACCAACAACAACTGCTCTCCGGCCACTGATGATGTTGATTAAGGTAGCCTCCCTGCACCTCTTTGATTCAGAGGAAGTAGTTAATGTACGGAGGTTTGTGTCAAACTGTATTGCACATCTCTTGATTTATGATGTGGTAATAAAATTGGGCAACTAAAATAAATAACCAGGTGGTTTCACCTGTGGTTGGAAACAGGGTTTGTGAGGAACTGATGTTGGGGGATGGTACTTGGATACGGGGGATGTTCTCCACTGGCTATAATTATGTTAATTATTACTATACATTAGCGTGAAATAGCTTTGTGTGGGGGTTGTCTGTGATTGAAGTATATTTATATCATATGTTGTAACGTTAGGTAGAACCTGCACCGGGAGTCGTGATTTATGACCATAGATGTCAAATCTATGATTAGGGTCTGATTTCTAGAGAAGGTTATTTGTACTTACAAGGAGATCATGTTACACATATTAAATATGTGTATATTTTTGGCGGGTGAGATCAATGAAGATCTCTTGACCATACCAACATAACTCTATCCACTGATGCTACAGACAACATTTTTCCAAAAAATTACACTGGTGATGGAAAATGTCTTATGTTGAAAGATATACTTCATCACATTTATAATCTTTCACATCACAGTCAGAGAAGCTTATGTCAAGAACTCAGTCCTGCCAGTGATCACTTGACAGGTCTTAATCTGTTATGGCTCCCTGTTTACCTACAAGCTAAAATACCACTTATTCTCTACAGAGGGATATTTTGGAGAAAACATGGTGTGGGGTTTGTTAGGGTAGTTTTTACATGGTCTTTTCAGTCACGGTATACAGTATACAGAAGCATTTGAAAGGTTAAATCTGCATTAGCAATTTTGATTCGCTGTTACCTCAACATCAAAGACACGTCTCTCTAGACCCCATTCTGTATTGTGACTAATCTAGGGCAGTTTGCATCAACCTCTAGTTCATGCCTCGCGATATATGTAAGCACTTTTGATGTAGGTTTTGTTTGTGTGTGCGTGTGTGTGTGTGTACCATTATACTTTCATTCGTTTAGGCACTCAAAGCTGAGAGGATGAATCCAATGTGAAAAGGGGTATCCTGTGATCAAGCTAACCATTTTTAATACAGTAGAGGATCCAACAAACACCAGGTAGACAATAGGTTGTTTTTCAGGCTCTTGTATCTAAGCGTCTCTGTTGGATGTGAGGGTATGTGTGTATATGTAGTCAGGTGTGACTGTATGGCCTTGTGTATAATTTAAGGAGAATCCGGAGATTCTCTAAGCTGAAGAGGTCGCAGTGTCTATGAACAGGAATATGACCAGGAGGGCTCGGAAGAATCGGGGGGGAAGTTCAACCATCGATGAAAGTTTAAGGAATAACAACTCTCTAGACCCAGATAGGGTAAGAGATGTGCCTATGCTGCAAATTAAATGATCGAAGTGTATAACATTGCTGTGGACAACAATCACTAGTATATTTGTGAATAGCGTGAATCCGTGGGAAGAATTTACACGCAGAATTCAACAGATTCAATGGGTTATATACACACACAGTTGCAACATAAGAATGAAGACATGTATGAAAACCGTACTCTTTGTGCTGAAATTCATTGTCTTCGGGAAGAAAATCATAAACTTAGGGTTTAGTGTGTTAGTTTAGCCCTGTCGTGTCTTTACTATCATTAATGTGATGACGATTATTGTATAAAATCAATTAACTATGTTTAATTATTACGATGATCAAATTAATCCTGTAACAATTAACTCATTAGCAATCTTGGGGGAACGAGTTACCGTTTTCTGAATTAAGTCTTAAAGATCACGTACATTTCAGTTATCAATCATTCATTCATTAATTGTTAACTTCTATCAGTCTCATTTTGAATGTCGCAAAATCCTTGGAAATCTGCACGAACCCTAGCATAAATGATGAATCAGCGATATACAAATTGTCTCAATTATTTATTTACTAACTAACTAAATAATCCCACAGAATTACATAAACACACAAACAGAATCGCTTACACATTGATTACTACATAACGCAATGAAAAGTCCCAAGTGGACTAAACCTGATATGACGGCTTGGTAGACAACGGAAAGGGGTGGGGACAGATAAAGAGCAGGAATGACAAAATGGACCCACTACATACAGTTGATAACTATGCTCATGGAAATGCTAATACTTAGCACATGAACGGCCGCTCAATCCAAAATAATTGCAATGTACATATTTACGCTTGCATATCTTGCCGTCTCTCTCTGTTGAAATAGCCCAGTCCATTTTCTGTGGAGAGTAATTCATCTGAAGTCTCTGTGTTCTCCAGAGATCATAGTCTTTCGCAGTTGTAGCTCAGTTATAATGGATACGTCAGACATACCAATGGTCATTTGATAGAGAAATGTCCTTTAGAATGGATCTTTCAGAGTAGCGCCTGCTGGTTCTTGGTCGAGTTTAGACTAAAGTACTTAAACAGCTGCAGGGTGAATGTTCCTGTGTAGTCTTCATCTTCTTCACTCAAGAAAGTTTCTGAGTTTTTAACCATTTTGTACCTTTCAGCTCACGCTGTCCAAGTACGGGTCTATAGTGTGGTAGCCATTTGTGATAGAAAAATTATGTATTCACCTTATTTGTTGGATATGTAACAATTATTTACTTTACAAACAGTAAGATGTTTCTGTCCTGCTAATGCTGTGTTTTATGGTCTCCACTCTAGCACCCTGAAGCTAATCTGGGCGTATGGTTGAGTTGACAATTGATTAACTTAGTGATAAAACCTAAAGCTAGCATTCCAGTGACAGGATGCGGGGTGGTTGTAACTGGGATAGAGAGGAGTAGAACAAAGGCTTTAATGGTCCATAGACATCATGGCATCTGGGAAATTAGGCCAGGGTCGGGGGTTAAGATAACGCCAGGTGCAGATGAAGACAGGATGAGCCCAAAGTGGCTTATGGTACCCCTCAATCTACACTGCTCAAAAAAATAAAGGGAACACTTAAACAACACAATGTAACTCCAAGTCAATCACACTTCTGTGAAGTCAAACTGTCCACTTAGGAAGCAACACTGATTGACAATAAATTTCACATGCTGTTGTGCAAATGGAATAGACAAAAGGTGGAAATTGGCAATTAGCAAGACACCTCCAAAAAAGGAGTGATTCTGCAGGTGGTGACCACAGACCACTTCTCATTTCCTATGCTTCCTGGCTGATGTTTTGGTCACTTTTGAATGCTGGCGTTGCTCTCACTCTAGTGGTAGCATGAGACGGAGTCTACAACCCACACAATTGGCTAAGGTAGTGCAGTTCATCCAGGATGGCACATCAATGCGAGCTATGGCAAGAAGGTTTGCTGTGTCTGTCAGCGTAGTGTCCAGAGCATGGAGGCGCTACCAGGAGACAGGCCAGTACATCAGGAGACGTGGAGGAGGCCATAGGAGGTCAACAACCCAGCAGCAGGACCGCTACCTCCCCCTTTGTGCAAGGAGGTGCACTGCCAGCGCCCTGCAAAATGACCTCCAGCAGAATGTGGCCTGAAAGGTTGCTGGATCAAATCCCTGAGCTGACAGGGTAAAAATGTGGCTATTTGCCCCTGAACAATGCAGTTAACTCACTGTTCCCTGGATCTGGTACGTATTTGTACACATTTGTTTGGTTACAGTTAATGTTAATGGTTTATATGTTTGTAATGGTTACTGAAAAATGGGTGTAGTCCACATTTCAGTTATTGCTTATGACTTGTTTGTCACTTTAAGCTTTATCATATTAATGCAAACTTTGGCAGTATTTTCCATGTACATTTTTGGGGGGCTGGGCTTATGTTGTTAAAAAAATGTTTTTTATCTATTATTAAAAATGGGTCCGAAATAACCATAAAAACTAATTTTAACAAATAGGCGCAAGGCAAGAAGAGTGTCACGACTTCCGCCGAAGTTGGCTCCTCTCCTTATTCGGGCGGCGTTCGGCGGTCGATATTACCGGTCTTCTAGTCATCGCCGCTCCACTTTTCATTGTTCCATGTGTTTTGTTATGTCTTTCCTCGCACTCCTGGTTTACATTCCCTAATCACACTGTCACGTTCCTGACCTATTTTCCATTGTTTTTGTGTGTGTTTGGTTGGTCAGGGCGTGAGTTGGGGTGGGCATTCTATGTGTTGTGTTTCTATGTTGGGTTTAATGTGTTGCCTGATATGGTTCTCAATTAGAGGCAGGTGTTTGACGTTTCCTCTGATTGAGAACCATATTAAGGTAGGCTGTTCTCACTGTTTGTTTGTGGGTGATTGTCTTCCGTGTCTGTATGTATGTTCGTACCACACGGGACTGTAGCGTTTGTTTGTAGTCTGTACCTGTTTGTGCGTTCTTCGTGTATTTGTAAGTTCTCATGTTTTAGGTCAGTCTACGTCGTTTATTTGTTTTGTAGTTTGTTAAAGAGTTTTCGTGTTTCGTCGTTCTGTTAATAAATATTCATTATGTATTCATCACCCGCTGCGCCTTGGTCCGCTCATTCACCACAAGAAAACCGATACACACACTGCATATATATATTCCTCTGTTCCCCCCATGTCTTTGTGTGGAATTGTTTTGTTACGTGTTTTGTGTGACGTGCCAGGCTGGTTTTTCCCCGGGTACAGTGTTTAACCCGAAGTCTGTTTAATTGTTAAACATTTGCATCATTGTGACTGTTGTCGCACTTTTCACTTTTGCCATTGGCAGGAGGTTTTTTGACACAGTTGTGTCCGTCTGTTGTTGCTTCTGACAAATAAAGTGTGCGCCTGATCAACTCTCTACTCTCCTGCACCTGACTTCTATACCAGTAGCGCACAACCTGACAAAGAGTTAGTGATCATGCTGTGAAGGTCAAACCACCATCCAACTTACAACCTCATAACCCCACAGTTGTCACCTCTAATTCATCCATTGCACAACAGCCATCTAAACTTAACCTGTACAACCCATCCACACACCATGCTAACAACCCAGCACAAAAACTAATAGGATTCATACCACATCAATCACCCATCACTCAACCACCACACATTACAGTAACAAATCATCCTAACATATCAACACATCAGTGATCCAATAGATTATCTTTGACTCGTAAACGGAAATCTAAGACACACAACATTTGTGAAAATGTTATCCTGAACGTCACCTCAAGCACTAACCGAAGCAATACCAGAAACCCCTTCACCCCCCCCCCCCCCCATCTACATCATCTCAGTCAGACGCTGTGATGCTTTCTTATCACAATCACCCTGATGATTTTTAAAGATATGCTTTGGCAGCTGTTTTTTTCAGGCCCGACATCCTAGATGACCTGACAAATGATGAAGTGCCTCAAAATGTTCAACATGTAATCGCTGAGATAAACAATGGGTAGATTAATACTGATTTAATCACTGCACCCACAAACTCACCGATGCTTTCTCAACATGATAACCTTACAGAATTTGAGAGATATAGAGATATCTTACAGCAGGGTGGTTGCCAGAAAATTGAATGTTTATTTCTCTACAATAAGCCGCCTCCAATGTCATTTTAGAGAGTTTGGCAGTACGTCCAACCGGCCTCACAACCGCAGACCATGTGTATGGCATGATCATCAACCAATACAAATATAAATTAAAGCCATAGATTGAATTTATTTCAATTGACTGATTTCCTCATATGAACTATAACTCAATAAAATCTTTGAAATAGTTGCATGTTGCATTTATATTTTTGTTCAGCATATTACAATAGCATCAGTCTGTATGAAAGTGTTTTGAAACAAATTCCTTACCAAAGACACAATTGCTTGGTCACCCCCAGATAATTACCTTGAAAGACAGAAAACATTCCCCAACAGTTCTATACAAAGGCTTGAATATACTGTTTGTCAGCTACTGGAAATGTGTTCATACATCATGATTTGAACCATGCATGTGAGATGAAATTCAGTGCATACTATACAGATGGGTTTTGGCATGGTCACCCTGAATGCCATTGTTGGACTAATATTAACCCTGTGACTAAGATTTAGTTTGGTTTGATGTACCAACAATGGTTGTCGAATGTTGAAGTTTTGAAAAAACATCACAATGTACATGTGGTGTATAGTTGGAGGTGTGAATGGAATCGCCTTAAAAGTATTTTGCTCGAGGTCCAAGCATTCTGGGAGTCCTTTGATGTACCAGAATGGTTGAACACATGAGATGCTCTTTTTGGTGGTCATACAAACGCAATTCAGCTCAAGTATACAGCTCAAGAAGGAGAGTTGATAAAATATTACAATGTTTGCAGTATTTATCGGTGTATAAATAAAACTAAGACATATCTGATAGGCCATCCTATCATCATTTTTTGTGACTTTGAACAACTGGAGCACTACTTTGGTGTTGTCAGGGCGACTGTGTACCGCCGAAAGGTCTGTTTCACCCTGCATTACCTTACAGGGTTGGTGGTAAGCTTTTCTTTCCTCTTTGTTGGTCCTGTGCAGAGTATAAAAAACAGATAACTGACTGTTCACATAGAGATGACAGTGGTGCTCTAACAGGTACATGGGTTTCTGTTGAATTGGGGAAAGCAGTGAATTGGTGTATCGCGTCGTGAAAATATATGAAGTTTAGCATTTTCCCGACACATCTGATAGTCTACAGATCGTGTGCACACACTTCTCAAACACAAGCAGGAGGCTAGTAGTTTTCCCCCATCAGTGACAGAAGATGTCAAAACATAACATTACATTAAGGAATATCTTGTAAAAGATCAAATAACTTGTTGAAATTATTAAAATGAATAAGGCTAAGAGATCTATGGCAAAATTGGCTCTGAATTTGCTTTGGGGTAAACTGGCTCAAAGGACAAATCTGTACAACACAGTTTTAATAAAGTATCCAGAGGAGTTTGAACGTTTGATTGGTCTTCAGTGAAATAGAGGTCAACCATATTTATTTTCTTTCAGACGACATCGCTATGATTCAATAGCGTTATAATAGTAAAACTCTTGTCAGTGGGGATGATGTTAATGTTTACATTGCAACTTTCACCAAAGCTTATGCTTTACTTGTGTTGTATTCCATGTTGGAATGATTAGATACCAGGATGATCTACACTGACACAGATTATGATATCTTTGTCAGTCGACCAGGGGACTGATCTCCTCCTCTTGGGCCGTTTTTACAGTAGGTAACCTCACAGATGAGTTGGATGAACGTGACAACATTGTCCAATTTGTTAGTGGGGGTCCTAAAATGTATGGCCATACAACTCTTAAGGGGTCGACATGTCTTAAAGCAAAAGGCATAACTCTACACAGTCACAACATGTCTATTATAATCTTGTAGTCTCTTATTCACTTAGCGGATAACTACAGCGCATTCGAAAAGTATTCAGACCCCTTGACTTTGTCCAAATGTTATGTTACAGCCTAATTCTATTTTTTTCCTCATCAATCTACACACAATACCCCATAATGACAAAACAAAAACAGTTTTTTACAAATGTATAAAACAATAAAACTGAAATATCACATTTACATAAGTATTCAGACCCTTTACTCAGTACTTTGTCAAAGCACCTTTGGCAGTGATTACAGCCTCGAGTCTTCATGGGTATGACGCTACAAATTTGGCACACATGTAATTGGGGAGTTTCTCCCTTTCTTCTCTGCAGATCCTCTCAAGCTCTGTCAGGTTGGATGGGGAGCATCGCTGCACAGCTATTTTCAGGTCTCTCCAGAGATATTCAATTGGGTTCAAGTCCGGGCTCTGGCTGGGCCACTCAAGGACATTCAGAGACTTGTCCCGAAGTCACAGTCCTGTTGAAAGACGAACCTTCATCCCAGTCTGAGGTCATGAGCGCTCTGTTGCAGGTTTTCATCAAGGATCTCTCAGTACATTGCTCCATTCATCTTTCCCTTGATCCTGACTAGTCTCCCAGTCCCTGCTGCTGAAAAACATCCCCACAGCATGATGCTGCCACGCCCATGCTTCACTGTAGGGGGGGTGTCAGGTTTCCTCCAGATGTGAAACATGGCATTCAGGCCAAAGAGATCAATCTTGGTTTCATCAGACCAGATACTCTTGTTTTTCATGGTCTGAGTGTCTTTAGGTGCCTTTTGGCAAACTACAAGCAGGCTGTCATGTGCCTTTTACTGAGGACTGGCTCCCGTCTGGCCTCTTTACCATAAAGGTCTGATTGGTGGCATGTTGCAGAGAGCGTTGTCCTTCTGGTAGGTTCTCCCATCTCCACAGTGGAACTCTGGAGCTCTGTCAGAGTGACCATTGGGTTGTTGGTAACCTCCCTGACCAAGGCCCTTCTCCCCCGATTGCTCAGTTTGGACGGGCGGCCAGCTGTAGGAAGAGTCTTGGTGGTTCCAAACTTCTTCCATTTAAGAATGA
Source organism: Salvelinus fontinalis (assembly GCF_029448725.1). Classification (NCBI taxonomy): domain Eukaryota; kingdom Metazoa; phylum Chordata; class Actinopteri; order Salmoniformes; family Salmonidae; genus Salvelinus; species Salvelinus fontinalis. The sequence goes on from NC_074682.1 coordinate 20,500,402, forward strand.
TGGAGACCACATTGTTCTTTGGGACCTTCAGTGCTGCAGAATTGTTTTATTACCCTTCCCCAGATCTGTGCCTCGACACAATCCTGTCTCCGAACTCTACGGACAATTCCTTCAACCTGATGGCTTGGTTTTTTCTCTGACATACACTGTCAACTGTGGGACCTTAATTAGAGAGTTGTGTACCTTTCCAAATAATGTCCAATCAATTGAGTTTACCACAGGTGGACTCCAGTCAAGTTGTAGAAACAGGATGCACCTGAGCTCATAGCAAGGGGTCTGAATACTTATGTAAATAAGGTATTTCAGTTTTAATTAATTATACATGCACAAAAATGTGTAAGAAACAGTTTTTGCTTCATCATGATGGGGTACTGGGTGTAGATTGGTGAGGAAAAACATAATTCAATCAATTTTAGATAAAGGCTGTAACTTAACAAAATGTGGAAAAGTCAAGGGGTCTGAATAATTTCCGAATGCACTGTATGTGCAGTACCGAGGTGATGAACATAGTCTTGCTAATGCTGAGACAACTGTGAGGGATAAGATTGCTTTCACATTGAAAAACAGATCAGTTAGTAAACGTTTCAGAGTTGTGTATAACAAGCGTGTGCTTTTCCCTGATTACAGTACGATACCATATGGGTGCTAAACGCTATAATGGTGATGTTAAAGAGTCACGTTTTTTTTTTTTACACACTATTACGACATCCTTTCAGTTGTGTTGTGAGTGGACCTAGTATCTCTGGAAAATCATTATTTTGTGAACATATTCTTAAGATTTATTCGTTTTGGCAGTCCTTGTATGATGATTTGATGAAAATAAGGGATATTACTTTTATAGGACTCCCTACATCGTTGTGTGATGACATCCTTTTACCCCAACAGAAAAAACAACCTTTTGATTATTGATGATTTAATGAAAGTGCATCGGAGCGTTTGGAGGTTGAGAAGGTCTTCACTTAGCATACATACCATAGAAATCTTAGTGCAATCTACTTGGTTCAAAATATTTTTGCTTAAGGTAAATCAAGTAGGACCATTAACCTAAGAGCTACAACATTGGAAGACTATTGTCTAAGAATGGGGTTGTTTTCAGGGGAGTGGCCTGTCATGTATGTTCTTAAAAAATATTGATACTGTCAGCTCACATTTGCAGAAACTTGCAGTTTTTGAAAATACTATTTAGGTCCACAGTAACTCAGGAGGAAAGTTATTTTACAATCAGCCTCCACAGACCTCATTCTTACAATCTGTGAAATAGCTCTTAATTTACTGTGTCGGAACATACCCTTAACAGAAACACAGTTCCAGAAATTAAAGAGGCAAAAATCTAATGTTAAACTTATTGCTAAAAAGAATACATCTTTCACCAGAAAAAGGAAAACCATGAATCAATCTTCTACCACTACTAAGCATTGCTGTACTCTTTATAAGCGGCTTATTGGCTTCGGTTTGAAACTAAATGGAGCATGCAAAGAACATGTTTTTGGTACCACAACCGCAGTTGGAAAGACTAAGGGAATCAAACCCAAATACTTCTATTAGACATGCTGTTGAAAATAACTTGGATTCCTCTATACGAGGTATATTGGTTATGAATTATATGGATATAAATGAGAAGGCTAAGAGGTACTTTGCTATCTTACAAAAATTCTTGACTTTAGTTAAACTTGAGTTAAACCGTCTAAAATGATCAATGCCAAGATCAGAGGTTAATGAGGAAAATTTAGCAGGACCCAAGAGGTATAATGTTGAAGACAAAGATGATGATGTTGTGATTAACATTATGAAAAACGCCCCATCAAAAGTAAAAATGCATTATATCCTAAATAGGATGATGAAATCTAAAGATGTGTCTTCATGGAGTGGAAATTGTCAATTTATTTTTAAAGAAAAATCGGTAAAGGGGTAACACATGTTAAATGTTTATGACAGAAGAGCTTTGGGTTGGGGTGAGTTTTTAGCTTCTATGGCTAGTCTTAATACACCATTTACAAAAGGTTAGACAAAATATTAAAATGTACAAAAATTCTCAACTTGAGACACCCTCACTACTGGCTTCACCCAAAACATTTAGTCAGGTGCGCTCCCGTGGTCGGAATTCACAATTCCCATCACCAGATTATAAAACCCATAAACCTGTGTTTTGACCACCTGCCATAGATTAATCTCAGGGGATATGTAATTTCATATTTCTAATGTATGTATAACTATGACTAGTCACTGTATGAATAATACTATGCAAACATTGATATTATTAGCTTTTTTTTCAAATAAAAGATTACATGAAAGTATATTTTTTGTGTATTTATTAACAGCCATGACACAATTTAAACATTTCACCAGATTGAGCATGTTGTACAGAGTTAAACATTTGACTATCACATACGTTGGGGTATATTCTACATAGAGACCATAGATACCATTGCACAATTTCTCTGTAAATCATTACTATACAGTACATTGACACTGGCAATTTTAGCATGCAAATCTTGGTGGGGCAACAACAACAACAACAGCCACTAAACAATACATTAATTGCAAAATAACGGTGACAAACAGTGCCCACAAACTGTTAGGGCCTACATAAACCTGTCCCAACAGCAGTCCTATCATCTTACCACTGCTACACCTGGCTATCAGCAGTTCATTCAGCGTAATTTACTGCCTTTTAAAAAACATAGCTGATATGGCTGACTTGCTTAATTAAACAAATGTGGTTTCTAATGACAATTGAGATGTACAAACTATGGCATAAGGGGACAACAAGCGGATAAGAGGCAATCCGTAATTTCAATTAAGACATTCATGAGCGAGCTAGGACAGACGTAGTCAATATAACTATTTGTTTAGCACTTTTGAAATGTATAGCGACAGAATTCAGAACATGGGCCATTCTTACAGTGTTCTCCCTGTACACAAGTCAGAACTGTAGGATAAATAAAGGGTGTATATAAGCAGACAATGAAAGCTCTTACAAAATTAGATGATTACATTTCTCTAAAACAGGTTCTCGGCTACATGTGCACCACCAAGTCATTAACAGTAGGCAAAATTAAGAGGGGTAAATAGACGAAATTCTTAGGGTGAGTCACATGGGCTACTAACAGCTTACTACACAACATACACTTAGTATTACTTTCTTAGCTACAGTATACATATCTCCCTGGCAGACTACATAATTTATGCAGCAGCATACAATAAATTGTTGGACTCACCTTGTTGGGCTGTGTCAACTTGAACAGTAAGAAATCACACAGCGGTCCTTCGTGGCCAAATTTTGTCATCAAAGTCTCGCATTCTCTGGATTTATGGTGCTTTCAAGACAACTGGGAACTCAGAAAAAAAAGTTGAATCATGATGATGTCATTGATCTTCAGGTCGTAGCTTTATAAAGAGGTCTGAGTTCTTGATTTACAATTCCGAGTTGGATGACCTTTCAAAATGTATCTTCCAGTCAGAGCTCATTTTTTCTGGAATTCCCAGTTGTCTTGAACTCACTGAAGTCAAGTTTTTGCAGTTCCTGAGTTAACAGCTGTTTTGAGCGTGGCACAAATCATGCTTCATTGACAGCATGGCCAATGTTGAATGTTTATCATTTTAAACATGGAAAAGAGACACAATCCCAGATTTGAGACCACACAGCCACTCCACTGAATATCAGGCTAGCGATTGCTTTGCAATCTGTCAGCCGCTGTCAGTGATTCCTTCCAAACCACTCATTGTTGAATTTGTGATTTCCAACTTGTTGTGTAATGTTCATGTCCAATGGCCAATGAGCACTGATATGTTTTATCTATAATTTCCCTTCATTATTGCTCTTCATATGACAAGGATTACAAAGGATTTGCCAGTAGATTGTAAACTTGATTCATGATTATGACTGCTAGCTAAGATTTTGAAAGTATGATGTTGACATGATCAGTCCAATCAAAGCTGCTGTAGATATAACGTGACTTGATGTCATTTTATCTTGGCCAATGACCTTGAGCCTTCTTGGATGGGCACTTCTAATGTAACTATGGCAGCACCCAAGGGGCTTGAATTTTCAAGGTCTACCCTTAGACTTGGCGGTGATGTACTGTCCCCACGTGTGACTGAACACTGAGCTAATCATGGCGCAACTAGAGAACATTACCAACACCTATGCTCCGTATTTTCCGCTGCCTGCCCCACCACCACAGAAAGCACAGAGCTAGGGTAAACACCTGCCTTTTGTAGCTGCCTTACTCAAGAAAGCAAAAAAAAGACCATGTTTGTATGCGGCTTTATTTACATCGTTTTTACATAGTTTGCAAACTGATATGTGACACGTATTAATGCCAAAATAACATGCAAAATAGGTAAGCCCCCCCAATACTTTTTATTTTTATTTTTTATTACTATATAAAAAAAATTGTTGCAAAAAATGTGGCTCTGCCCCACCTGCCCTGAATGACGGGTTGCCACTGCATTAACGTATTTTCTTAATAGGTTAGTCCACGGGCCATAGAGAAAGAAATAATACAAAATAGTGCCCACATGTGTTAGAGATCATGTTTTGAACTTGGTTTGAACTGTATTTCACACTCACACGTTTTCAGAAAAGTGTTGATGGACTTTATTCCCAAAACTGCCAGAAAATCTTCCTATAACATCTCTTGTGATATAAATTACCAACAAATGCTCCCAAGCCTGATTTCTCAGATGTGTATTAATAATCATTATTGTAGGTGTATCTATAACAGGTTGCTTAGGAAGTTGATCGCATGCTTGTACACCATAGGAATAAGTCTTGAATGAAATTCGATCCATAACAGTATTGTTATTCGTTTTAATCTAACTTTTGTCAACAATAATCAACCATGACTTGTCTTCGATTGGACACCTCAATAATAGAGTCAAAAAGGTAATATACTACCAAATTAACTGCATGTGGAAGGCAGGGGCGCAACTTTCACTTTGGACGGGGGGACATGTCCCCCTACATTCTGAAATAGCATTTCCCCCCCCCCCCCCCAGTTTTATAATTGGAATGTGATACAAAACAGGGCAACAGTGTGCTTTAGCACCATGCGGACGCCTCCGAGTGGTCGGGTAGGCCCTTTGGAGTGTTTATCCGAATGGATAGAAAAGTTATGTCCCCCCATTTCTAAAACCAAAGTTGTGCCCAAGGTGGAAGGGGTTGTCTAAACCTCAACTCAAGTCGAGCGTTCCCTGATGTGTGTTGTCCACACTCCTCGTCTGGTCAAAAGTTGAAAGCATACAAAGCATAACCATGCAAGAAGTCTGACCTATCAATAGCCAATGCTTGATCTTAAGTGTTTCCCTGAAGCCAAGGCCAATTGATAACATTTGCACACTGCGGATCCTGAACCATAATCTGGCTGGAATGGTTTGCTTGTGAACTGTTGTCTGTATACATACATAGCCAAGGATTCCAAATTATTATATTTTAAGTTAAAGGGATTCTTATTTTATGTACCTGTAAAACTATCATTGTCCACCAGACCAATAACTATACATTTTGCTAGTGGTCCTAGAAACAAATGATCTTGATTACACACGCGGTTACCTGCAGCTAAGCTAAATGTCTTCATATACACCATTTCAATTGGGTATTTAGCAGTTGCTGACAATAATGCTTGGGCATGTTCAAGTTTCACAGCTGGTTATACAGTTACCTTCTTGACAAAAAGTGACACTGATACTATACGAATACGATACATACATCCCCAACACCCATCAGGCAAAACTCATCTTTACAGTGCACCACGCAAATCTTAATTTCCAAACCATTCAACATGAGTTTCTCTCAAAATAAAATTTCTCAGTGTATAACCCCAAACATTTCAAATATTTTACTATCCGATGAATATGCAGCCCTTTTAGTCAGTCCGCCGTTAGCCCCTGTGGGGTTGGTCACGTCCATTTGTCTAGCTGTGTCCTTGGAAAACAATCCAGATGAAAATTGATTCTCCAAAGTGTCAGCACCATAATTCAAAATTCTTTCTATAATGACTCTATATGGGTAAGTACTGCTACACTGACTGATTATAAGATCACTCAAGCGAACATCAACCTGTGAAAACAAGGTGTTCAGGCGTCAAGATTTGTTCCATTTGGTTTGGTGGCTTTGACCCATAGGTATAGCAAGGTATTATTCAGATCCACATAATCTTCACCATTCCCAGCTTTGAATAACTCCAAAGGTGCTGTATCCGAGATTGCTGAGAGCGGCTGTATTTCAATATATGTTTGTTTAAATAGAACTGTGAATACATCTGATTTGGTACACTCCCCAGACATACTATGTACACAACAGGTGGGTCAAATCCTAAATGCGGATTGGTTAAAACCGCATTCCAGCTGGTGTCATTCCACAAGTTACTACCTGCAAAATCTATGACGGTAAAATGCCTATTTGCTCTGTTCCATCTGACTGCGCAATCCACTGTCCCATCAGCCCAGCCAAGCAATTTATAAACTTGGTCTACACTATAAAAAGCATCTAGATACATCTCACATTGCTTTTAGACTAACATTTAGTTTTCAACAGTGGAGCATTGTATAAACTTTGCTGTCTGTCTTTCTGACATTTGCAACATTGTTTCAATATAAAAATTTGATCTCCAGCTGTCCAATTGTAATGAATGTGTCGGGAGTCAGGACGAGACGGACAGACAGGCAGCGTTTCTCAGCCAGTCGAAATCATGAATCAGCTGGCATCATTTTTATTGATATATACAAAGAAATGTCAAACGAAAGGAAGTGCAGATGGTTTGCTGTCTTTCCAGCTTCAGTTTGAAGTGATTGTTTTAGCTGTGTTGTTGGCTAGCTCATCTGAACAACAGTGTCCTGATGAGAGAGCACATTTTCTATACCAGGCAAAATTGCGCCTCATTAGCTCATTGTTATGAATGTATCCAAAGAAATGTCACTATAAAACTGCTTATACAAATGCATATGCAGCTATTTTGCTGTTATTCTGACTAGACTTTTGTTTGTTGTTTTAAAAAATGTTTAGGGGTAGATCAGCTTTAATAATGCAGATAGAGTGTAGATTCCATCAATGTAATTGTCTGCATCATTTCCAATCCCCCCATATATTTTTTGGTACATATACAGTGCATTTGGAAAGTAATCAGACCACTTGACTTTTTTCACATTTTGATACGTTGCAGCCTTATTCTAAAATTGATTAAATAGTTTTTTTCCCTCATCAATCTACACACAATAGCCCATAATGACAAAGCAAAAACAGGTTTTTAGAAATGATTGTACAATTATAAAAAATGAAATATCATATTTTCGTAAGTATTCAGAACCTTTACTCAGTACTTTGTTGAAGCACCTTTGGCAGTGATTACAGCCTAGAGTCTTCTTAAGTATGGTGCGACAAGCTTGGCACACCTGTATTTGGGGAGTATACATTTGCTACAGTGTCTAAAAACCTGTTTTTGGTTTGTCATTATGGAGTGTTGTGTGTAGATTGATGAGGGGGATAAACAGTTCAATCAATTTTAGAATAAGGCTGTAACTTAACAAAATTTGGAGAAAGTCAAGGGAGCTGAAAATTTTCTGAATGCACTGTATATATAGTACCAGTCAACAGCTTAGACACACCTACTCATTCAAGGTTTTATTTTTTATTTTTTTAATTGTAGAATAATAGTGATGACATCAAAACTATGAAATAACACAAACAAAAAAAACTATAATTTTAATTTATTCAAAGTAGCCACCCTTTGCCATGATGACAGCTTTGCACATTCTTGGCATTCTCTAAAACAGCTCATGAAAAATGCTTTTCCAACAGTTTTGTTCCCACATATGCTGAGCGATGCGGTCCAACTCATCCCAAACCGTCTCAATTGGGTTGAGATAAGTGAATGTGGAGGCCAGGTCATCTGATGCAGCACCATCATTCTCCTTCTTGGTCAAATAGCCCTTACACAGCCTGGAGGTGTGTTTTTGGTCATTGTCCTGTTGAAAAACAAATGATTGCCCCACTAAGCACAAACCTGATGGGATGGTATATCGCTGCAGAATGCTTTGGTAGCCATGCTGGTTAAGTGTGCCTTGAATTCTGAATAAATCACAGACAATGTCACCAGCAAAGTACCCCCACACCATCACACCTCCTCCTCCATGCTTCACGGTGGGAACCACTCATGCAGAGATCATCCGTTCACCTACTCTGCGTCTCAAAAAGTAACAGCGGTTGGAACCAAAAATCTCAAATTTGAATTATCAGACCAAATGAAAGATTCCACCAGTCTAATGTCCATTGCTCGTGTTTCTTGGCCCAAACAAGACTCTTCTTATTATTGGTGTCCTTTAGTAGTGGTTTCTTTGCAGCAATTTGACCATGAAGGCCTGATTTGCGCAATCTCCTCTGAACAGTTGATTTTGAGATGTGTCTGTTACTTGAACTCTGTGAAACATTTATTTGGGCTGCAATATGAGGTACAGTTAACTCTAATGAACGTATCCTCTGCAGCAGAGATAACTCTGGGTTTCCTTTCCTGTGGTGGTCCTCATTAGAGCCAGTTTCATCATAGCGCTTGATGGTTTTTGTGACTGCACTTGAAGAAACATTCACAGTTCTTGAACAACTGATTGTCTCAAACACATTAAGAAGGAAAATAATCCCACAAATTAACTTTTAACAAGGCACACCTGTTAATTGAAATGCATTCCATTTAACTACCTCATGAAGCTGGCTGAGAAAATTCCAAGATTGTGCAAAGCTGTCATCAAGGCAAAGGGTGGCTACTTTGATGAACTTCAAATATATTTTGATTTGTTTAACACTTCTTTAGATACTACATGTTTCCGTATGTGTTATTTTATAGTGTTGATGTCTTCACTATTATTCTACAGTGTAGAAAATAGTAAAAAATAAAGAAGAACCCTGGAAGGAGTAGGTGTGTTCAAGCCTTTGACTGGTACTGTGTATTGATGTTTATATTATAACGATTAATGCTCATGAAACAATACAAAACCATGGTGCTTGCCTATGGAGTAGAGAGAGGAACTACCCTTGGTTGGGCAAATCTATGTGCTCTATTTCTTTGTTGGCCGGGTATGGTTCCCAATCAGAGGCAGCTGTCTATCGTTGTCTCTGATTGGGGATCATACTTAGGCAGCCTGTTTTCCACCTTAGTTTTTGGGATCTTGATTTTGTATAGTTACTGTGTAGCCTGCAGAACTTTACGTTTGTTTATATTTTGTTGTTTTATGGTGTTCATCAAATAAAGAAAGATGTACGCTTACCACGCTGCACCTTGGTCTCGTTCCAACAACGGACTTGACAAGCACTCTGTTCTGCTACCTCTGTCTTGGCCCTGAAACCCTACCTCTTCAAAGAGTATCTTAAATAACCCCCACCCCCCATAAAAATAAAATAAACTTTCCTGAACCAACACTTTCATTTCTAGCTCTGACTTTGCTGATAACTACTTTATTTGGGAAAAGTGTACTTACTATACCTGTGATATGTGGTTGTCTCACCTAGCTATCTTAAGATTAATACACTAACTGTAAGTCTTTCTGGATAAGAGCATCGGCTAAATGAAAAAATGTAAAATGTGCCTACTTCTTACTCTGTGGTGAAGGTGATTCATCAGACAATTTCTCACACTTTCTTTGTGTTCTGCATAGAATCGATTAATGATGTGTTAAAATATACATTTTATTTAAAGCCAGCTTCTTTTATTTAAGGTCTGTGAACTCTAATCCCTATGTGGCATGTTAAATCCTCTTATCTGCAGGAAAGTGTTGAGACACACAAACTGCCGAAAGGAGTTATAGTGAAGGTCCTTTACTAAGGGACTTAGGATTTCTGCCGTGTGCAGTAATTTATAAATGAGCAAGAGGTCATTCATGAAATGGGGTGTGTTGTTTTGTGAGTGAAAGGCTGGTCTGAGGGATAGACAGGATGATTACTCATCCTGGGATTGATGTGACTGAGGCTTGACCAGGCAGTTACAGGGAATGTGAAACTGCTAATGCTGTTAATGCTGAGGCTGGGTTAATGTGGTTGTTGGTGGGTGTTGTGAAGCAGGGTAGCAGGGTCTCCATTGTGAATCCCTTGGTGGATTGTGTGTGTGAAAGCAAAATGACATGTGTGGGGTTGCATCAGCTGCTCCACTGCATGAGATATCAGTTCAAGATCTCACCCCCAGGGCGAAGAGCACCAGAACTTGAGCATCTCACTGGCACATTGGAACGAGGGTGAAGAAGGGAGCACATATATTTACAGGGAAATGTTATTATCAGTGATTCGCCTAGGGACCCTCCTCCTTCTGAATGTGTGTACTCAAGGAGAGGTAATTTTAGTGTACCCTTCGTGGCTGAGGCAGGGAAAAAGAGGAATGTGATTTGAACCTGGGTGATATCGCTGGATCATTTATCACTCCAGTGCCTCTGTGGCCGGGGTTCAGTGCAGATGGCTGCATATTTCCACGGTTGTTCCACTTGCTCCTGTCGTACGTGTGTGTCCCCAAAAGAGGTCTGCTGAAAGGAATTGTGATTTGGCTTGTAGGAAGGGACTGGGGGCTGTGAGCTCATTCATTCTCCATAAATGGAGGGCGTGCGTGCGTGGTGGACAGGCCTAACCCTGCCAGTACCAACACCTGGTCCACTGAACTCTGTCTGCACGGATCCACGTGCACGTTTTTCATTACTCTGTTTCTGCCGCCGTCTGCCTGTGCACTGGAGGGAGAAATTCAAGAGTTTCTCGAAAAGTCTCAAGCACAGTTCAGGTCATGGAGCTTAAAACTTGTGTTTGGAGAAAATAGCTGTATTTTCCGTTTAGTTCTCATTTCTTTCTGCAAACCTTTTCCTGCTAATGTAACATGAATTACAGCCTAGATGTACTTTTTGACCTTGTTCACCTCAGTCCAACTTTGAATGTTCACATTCATCTGTGTATCGTTACATATCCAGGCTGTATCACATCCGGTCGTGATTGGGAGTCCCATAGGGCGACGCACAATTGGCCCAGCGTCATCCGGGTTTGGCCGGAGTGGGCCATCCTTGTAAATAAGAATTTGTTCTTAACTGACTTGCCTATTTAAATAATTGCTAAATAAAATAAAAATATATATATTTTATCTGGAAACAATTGAATAGAACACAAGGTCAACCAGTGGGTTAATCTGTTTACTTGTGTCTAACATATATTGATTAATGGAGTGAAACAAACGCTATCAGAGCACTACATGTATTAATCATTCATTCCATATAGAGAGAACTCTATGGACATTGGCACTGGCACAAAGCACACTCACATCCCAAAGATTACATAATGGTCAGATAGTCAATGACATAGGGAAAGTTTGCCAAGTACCTGTTCAGAGTAGAAATGTCTAAACAGTGAATTGAGAAAAACAGACCTGAGTGGGAGCCTTTTGTTGGGAATTCTTCAATGGTTCAGTCAGATGGCCAACACTTTACTTCAACCATTATGGCATAGGACCTACACAATGTTGCTCTAACGATGTCATAACAGATGTCATTAAACTGTTATGACGGCTGATGTCAGCTTATGACAACTTGCCACAATATACAGTCACAATACTAACCAAAATTCAGGTAAGCTTGTGCAATGACCTGCGTCAGAGGGTTCAAGCAAAGTTACATTTAAATATGTTGTGTTCACCTACGTATGGTGGGTCCTTGGCACATTGTGAACTGATCCTCCAAACACAAACAATTTCCCTTTTTTTCCAGCCCTTTTACTGTAGCTTTTTAGGACATGATCAAGAATGATTTAGTTGTTCTATAGTGTTAACATGTTCCCCCACAATGCAATCCTTAGCCCCCTCCCTTGCTTGAGTGCACAGTTTCTATTCAGCTGTTGCCAGCAGTACCTCAAAACATGCATGGGCCTCTGTTTGAGTTACTGTCCCTGCCCTTAATATTGCCCCAAAGGGCCTCTGACCCTTAAACAAATACATAGTCGGGATGACAAGTAATAATAACATTGTCTTGTACAGTATGTGTAACAGCTTCTGATTAGCAGGCACACAAACTGTGAGCGAGATCCGGGTGCATTTTCCCAGGCCTGATTCATCAGTGATGCTGAAGCTGATTGCCTGGGAGAGACGGCGGCTTGTGAAAGAGAAAAGATAGGGAGAACTACGGAGGAAAAGCGCTCAAATTAAAATGCTAACATTCACAGTTCCCTGAAGGCTTTTCTGCAATACAGAGTGACTTGATTTTCATTCAAATAGAATGCTAACGGTATCAGAGCTATATTCTTCCCCCCTCACTCTTCTTCAATCGCAGCGAACCTGAGGTGATCAGAAGATGGTTTCAGGGATTTACAGCCATTTCCTCAGTGAGTCGGAGACAACACCATGCATCGCAATTATCTCTGTTATTCCCCTGTTTGTGCCTCCATGGGTGATTTGCTTGGAAATACGATTTTCAGACATCTGCTAAACCTGGCCCCCTGTACAAAAATATAATAGATATACTGAACAAAAATATAAACGCAACATGCAACAATTTCAATGATGTTGCTGAGTTAAATTTCATATTAGGCACATTTGGGTAGTCTTGATACAACATTTTGAACAGAAATACAATGTTTCATTGGATCAGTCTAAAACTTTACACTTACACTGCTGCCATCTGGTGGCCAAAATCACAATTTCACCTGGGCTGGAATAATACATGGCCTTTCTCTTGCATTTCAAAGAAGAACAGTTGGTTTTGTCTTTGGATTATCTTTTACCAGATCTATTGTGCTATATTCTAATACATTCCTTTCACATTTCCACAAACTTCAAAGTGTTTCCTTTCAAATGGTACCAGGAATATGCATATCCTTGCTTCAGGGCCTGAGCTACATGCACATTAGATTTGGGTATGTCCTTTTAGGCGAAAATTTAAAAAAAAAGGGGTGACTCCTTATCAACTGACTTGCCTAGTTAAATAAAATAAATTGTCTATTTGACCTTCATCGCTGATGGTCCTATGCAAATGCAGCTTTTCTTAATAGTGGTGTACAGTGTAGTCAAACCTGTAGATTCACTGGTTAATTCTACTCAATACCCATCCCGGATCCGGGATCATTCTCATCAGAAACGCTGACTAGAATAGCCTAGCCTAGCGCAACAGGGAATATCATATAATATAAATACATGAAATCACAAGTCCAATACAGCAAATGAAGGATAAACATCTTGTGAATCCAGCCAACATGTCCGATTTTTGTAATGTTTTACAGCGAAAACACAACATATATTTATGTTAGCTCACCACCATATCCCAAAACACAACGCCATTTTTTCACCGCAAAGATAGCTTTCACAAAACCCACAAAGAGATAAAATGAATCACTAACCTTTGAACAACTTCATCAGATGACAGTCTTATGACATCATGTTATACAAGACATTTATGTTTTGTTCGAAAATGTGCATATTTATAGCTACAAATCGTGGTTTTACATTGGCGTCATGGTCAGAAATGGCTCCAAAACAGCCAGAATAATTACAGAGAGCAACGTGAAATACAGTAATACTCATCATAAAACATTTATGAAAAATACATGTTGTACACATAATTAAAGATAAACATCTTGTGAATCCAGCCAACATGTCCGATTTTTAAAATGTTTTACAGCGAAAACACAACATATATTTATGTTAGCTCACCACAATAGCCCAAAACACAACGCCATTTTTTCACCGCAAAGATAGCTTTCACAAAACCCACAAATAGAGATAAAATGAATCACTAACCTTTGAACAACTTCATCAGATAACAGTCTTATGACATCATGCTATACAATACATTTATGTTTTGTTCGAAAATGTGCATATTTATAGCTACAAATCGTGGTTTTACATTGGCGCCATGTTCAGAAAGGGCTCCAATACGTATGGAGAAATTTTAGAGAGCCACGTAATCTAACAGAAAAACTCATCATAAACTTTGATGAAAAATACATGTTGTACATATAATTAAAGATAAACTGGTTCTTAATGCAACCGCTGTGTTAGAGTAAAAAGCACAGCATGCAATAATCTGAGACAGCGCTCAGTCATTCTCCGCCATGTTGGAGTCAACAGAGTCAACAAAAATACGAAATAACATCATAAATATTCCCTTACCTTTGATGAACTTTCATCAGAATGCAGTGCCAGGAATCCTAGTTCCACAATAAATCGTTGTTTTGTTTTAGAATGTGCATTTCTTCTGTCGAATTAGCAACTTTGGCTAGCATGTGTAGCTCACGTGTCCATGAAGATTTGACGCATTGAACGAAAACTTCTAAATGTGATAATAAAAGTCGAATAAACTGGTCAAACTCAGTTGAGAATCAATCTTCAGGGTGTTTTTCTCATATATATCCAATAACTCCGTCCCAGACGGAGCATTTCTTCGTGTCTATCTAACGATTTGCAGACAAATCATGATAGACATGATATTATATGACATACCCAAGTGCGTGGTCAAATACTGCCAATATGGCTGACCTGTCACTCCAAAGGCTCTCATTCGGTCCCACATAAGGCTAGACACTTCATTGCACGTTCTACTGCCTGTTGACATCTAGTGGACGGCATATGAAGTGCATACAGATCCATAAATACAAGGCAATTGAATAGGCGATGCCTTTCACAGAGACCCATTTCAGAATTTTCACTTCCTGTTTGGAAGTTTGCCTGCCAAATGAGTTCTGTTTTACTCACAGATATAATTCAAAAAGTTTTAGAAACTTCAGAGTGTTTTCTATCCAATAGTAATAATACTATGCATATCATATGATCTAGGACAGAGTACGAGGCCGTTTAATTTGGGCACCATTTTATCCAAAAGTGAATATGGCGCCCCCTATTTCCAAGAGGTTTTAACAATAATCTAGACCTGCTTCCTTACACTATACCTCTTGGATTGAATGTAGGTGTTCTTTTTGTCCTCTGTAGCTCAGTTGGTAGAGCAGGGAGCTTACAACGACAAGATAGCGGGTTTGATTCCCAGGACCACACATACATAAAATGTATGCATGCATGACTGTAAATTGCTTTGGATAAAATCATCTGCTAATTGGCATATATTATATTGTAACTATTTTCCTACACAGCAGACCAGCCCTCACAATCTCGAGGTGTTCTCAATCAGGTCCCCTCTGATAACTAATGCCAGCCTCATTCTCAGTTAGATCAGAAGCCTGACCCAGCTCCTGATCCGCTTCTTTTAATTATCCCAAACACCATGCATTAGATACACTGGAATCAACACGATTAAACAAAACAACTTGTTGTTATCATACCATGTAGTAAGGAAGCCCACTAGAATAATGGTGCTCCTATCTCAATTTTTTATCCCATCCTGGTAAATATGATAAATGTTTTAGTTAAAGCATTAATAGAACAGAAGGAATGTTTAATTTGCTATTTTCTCCACAAGATAATTGACCCGCTCTGCAATGTAAAGGTCAAAGAGAATCAAGGCATGTATGAAATATTAATCAGAGTTTTCCATTTGTATAAAGAGGATCACATGACCTTTATGCAATATCAAATTGATTATCGCAGAGTGTTGGCCACCGCAGAAAAATAAATCCTTTTAAAGAGAGAAGAAAAGACTCCAACACTGTGGTGGGTATGTGTGGCCTGTATTGTGCTGGACAATATTGGTAAACAGAGATTATAAACGAGACCTAACTTTGCAGATAAACAAAGTATCGTTCTTGTTTGCTGTACTAAAAATGGTATGGAATATTAACTGTGCCAAATACCTTTCTGTTGGTTTTGAAAACTGCTTTTGTGACAAACGTTAACATTTTGTTGACGATTATCCCTATGAGGATTGTTTAAAATCAATAGTTTAGCTAATTATTTTATGGCAGTGTTTACACTGGCAGTCAAATTCTAATATTTTTTCCACTCATTGTTTTTTTGAAGAATCAAGTCAGATTTTTTCTCATCAGATAAAACACATTAGTGAAAAAAAAGATCAGAATTGTGCTGCTTGTGTGAACGCAGCCTAGGTGTGTAACAGTTGTAAACCTTTTTTGTGAAATGACGACATAGTTTGCCTTCTTCTTAATGCCTTCATTCAATCATCACTACACACATGCCTGAGTTCCATGTCACTTGAACCCCACATGCTATGAGAAAGTAAGGTAAAAGAAGAGAGAGAGAGATTTTGTACTCTAGTTGCTTTTGTCATTGCATGTGTTTTTGCTTTTCTACATGCAGCAGGCACAAAGAGAGAGACAAGAGGTCTACACTAAAGGTGGAACTCCAGCGAGATGATTGACGTGTGACCTCAATGAAATTGATAAAAGTGCTACATTCAGCTATGTTATTCCTTCTATCCTTGACCTTTTTCTCTTTTGTATCTTATGAAATAGGTTTTTACTGCTTCCAATACAACGTTTATGCATTAGCCTCCAGCTCACAGGCCAGCTGGTCAGACAGCAAAAACAAAAACCTGTAAGCATGCTGATTCTGTTCATAAACAGCAACATTTCCACATGTTTCTTGACTTTTAAATACACTTGAGACAGGTCAAGTGTACCCCTGTTAATGGAATAAAATAGTAAGATACATTGGAAAAGGGAATTACGCAATGGCATATATAACATCATAATCATCTATATATGTTTATGGAAAATCTACAATCTATGAGTTTATCTCCACAATGTATGAAACCTAACCATTTAATGTGTAACAAACAACCTTTGAGTATGTAGGCTAGCTTGCAGTGAAATCATCATTTGGAATCTATGCTTTACTTCAGCAATCTGGAGTAGAAAATAGAGATACAGTGAGATGTCATATACACTGAACAAAAATATAAACGCAACATGTAAATTGTTGGTTCCATGTTTCATAAGCTGAAATAAAAGATCCCAGAAATGTTCCATATGCACAAAAAGATTATTTATCTCAAATATTGTGCACAAATGTCTTTATATCCCTGTTAGTGAGCATTTCTTCTATGCCAAGATAATCCATCCACATAACAGATGTGGCATATCAAAAAGCTGATTAAGAACAAATTCTTATTTACATGATGGCCTACCCCGGCTAAAACCGTACGACGCTGGGCCAATTGTGCACCGCTCTATGGGACTCACAATCACAGCCAGATGTGTAACGGCAGCCTTCCTTCTCTTCAAGAGAAGAGGAGGTGTAGCAGGGATCAGACCAACACGCAGCGTAGCCAGTGCTCAACATGTTTAATTAAACGATAAACAGAGAACACTTACAAATACAAAATAACAAAAAGTGGCAAACCGATACAGTCCTAGCCGGTGCAGACAAAACACAGAGACAGGAAACA
Organism: Salvelinus fontinalis; assembly: GCF_029448725.1. NCBI lineage: Eukaryota > Metazoa > Chordata > Actinopteri > Salmoniformes > Salmonidae > Salvelinus > Salvelinus fontinalis. The sequence continues at coordinate 20,517,697 of NC_074682.1, forward strand.
ACCACCCACAAACCCCAACACAAAACAAGCCACCTATATATGATTCCCAATCAGAGACAACACAAAACACCTGCCTCTGATTGGGAACCATATTAGGCCAAACACAGAAACAGACAAACTAGACACACAACATAGAATGCCCACCCAGCTCACGTCCTGACCAACACTAAAACAAGCAAAACACACAAGAACTATGGTCAGAACGTGACAAGATGTGATACAGCCTGGATTCAAACCAGGAACTGTAACGCTTCCTCTTGCACTGAAATGCAGTGCATTAGACTGCTGCCCCACTCAGGAATTTGATGAACACAGACAATTTGTTGCTTTTTATCATATCCACAAAATGAATCATCTTTCAACAGCCAGGTGGAAAGCTATTTTGAAAATAGCACATCCCGTACACCCAGTACCTAATCTAAAGCATCCCCCCCATACTGTTTAATAAGGACTTCTACATAAAGAGCTGATAAATGTTTCATTAGTATATCCCCAGTGTGTCTGGACTAAAGCATCCCCATAATGTCCATCCCTCAGTTCTACAGCAACAAAGCAGCCCTGCCTAGGATGTCCTGGAGTAATTGTGGTTACATTGACAGAACTCCTTAGACATACCACCACACTCATTACCAGACTACTTTTGAATGATCTCTCATTATTTATGAATAGTCTGATATTCAAGCTTAACCACCATTTGATTTATGACTAAAGCTATGGTGAAATAGAAAGCCAATTAGGTGAAATCCTCATACAATCTATACACATTAATTCATCACCCAGACTCAAACATGATGGCATGCATTGGTATAATACTCATCTGTAATGGAAATCAGACACAGGAAAAATCATACAAGTAAATATTTTTGCTGAAGTACTAGGTGTGATGTGTGTGATTTATTTTCTATAGGTGTTATTGTGATACTGTATATTTACCTCACAAGCATGTATACCTATCTAGAAATAAATCAATACAATTCAACTTCAAATTCATGCATTTCTAGCAACATTTGTCTGCCTTATATAGCAAGCTATATAATACCACCATATAACCCGCTGTAACACCACCATACTGGAAGCCAACACTATTATGCAGCATTTCCTATCACACTGCATTATACAAGTTGGCTTTATGTCAAGTGCTACTCTTGATACTTGTACTGCATTAATGTCATGGTAGGCTTTGGCCGCTGACATCTGTAAAACAGCAATGTATTATTCCTTTCAAGAGAGTGAACATTCTTGGCATTCAGAACTCCCGGTATTGACTAAAAGGTTAGCCCCTGGGAAAAAGTGAGTCTCAACTGTTGACAGATACCTTGGGCTCGATTCAATCTGTATTGTGGAAGTTCAGCTCTATAGTGCGATTGAAATGTAAAGGTAATTTCCGATTGAGCCGACATATGCATCGTTTACTGCGAATACATTCTCCACGAATGCGGGAACATTGCCTTCAAATTTCAATCACACTATAGCGCAGAACTCCCGCAATACAGATTGAATCAAGTCACTAGTCATAAGTTCAAGGTAGTGTGTGCACATGCAGCAGACTTTAAAGGTGTGCAATTTTACATGACATTTTGTGAAATATCACTGCGGCCAAAGCTTTGCAGGGAAAACAACGCTGAATAATTGTGCAGGTATTCTGTTTTCTTTCTCGGCTGTAACGTCATACAGTACACTAAATTGTAATCTTAGTATTATGAGTGCGCTTTATAAAATGAGAACTGTGACAGCAACAAATAAAGAATATCTGAACTAGGTTTTGACTGTCTGTTGTAAGACTTAGCCACACAGGCAGTATTGATTTACCAATATATATACAGTACCAGTCAACAGACCTACTCATTCAAGCACAATTGGCCCAGCTTCGTCCGGGTTAGGGTTTGGCCGGGGTAGGCCGTTACTGAAATAATAATTTGTTCTTAACTGGCATGCCTAGTTAAATATAGATACAATATAACATTTTGGAGGCCAAGTCATCTGATGCAGCACTCCATCACTCTCCTTCTTGGTCAAATAGCCCAACACACAGAGGTGTGTGTGCAAACCAGCTGGGATGGCGTATCGCTGCAGAATGCTGTGGAGCCATGCTGGTTAAGTGTGTTTTGAATTCTAAATAAATCACAGACAGCGTCCCCAGAAAAGCACCCTTCACATCTCCTTCTACACATGCGCAGATCATCCATTTACCTACTCTACGTCTCACAAAGACACGGTGGTTGGAACCAAAAATCTCAAATTTGGACCTATCAGACCAAAGGACAGATTTCTACCAGTCTAATATCTATTGCTCGTGTTTCTTGGCCCAAGCAAGTCTCTTCTTCTTATTGGTGTCCTTTAGTAGTGGTTTCTTTGCAGCAATTCGACCATGAAGGCCTGAACAGTTGATGTTGAGATGAGTCTGTTACTTGAACTCTGTGAAGAATTTATTTTGGCTGAACCCATATGGCAGGCAAAAACCTGAGAAAAAATCCAAACGGGAAGTGGGAATTCTGAGGCTGGTCGATTTTCAACCAAGATTCTATTGAACAAACAGTGGGATATGGATGAGTTTGCACTTCCTACGGCTTCCACTAGAAGTCAACAGTCTGTATAACATTGTCTGATGCCTCTACTGTGAAGGGGGGCCGAATGAGAGGGGAATTAGTCAGGTCTGCCATGACCTGACCATGCTTTGACCATGCGTGTTCACATGAGAGGGAGCTCTGTTCCATCGCTCATCTGAAGTCAATGTAATTCTCCGGTTGGAACGTTATTCAAGATTTATTTTAAAAACATTAGAAAGATTGATTCAATACATCGTTTGACATGTTTCTACTGACTGTTACAGAACTTTTGGACATTTCGCCAGCACTTCCTGACGTTGGATTTGTTTACCAAACACGCTAACAAAAATAGCTATTTGGACGTAAATGATGAAGATTTCTTGTGGAAGTGGGAGTCCTGGGAGTGCATTCCGACGAAGATCAGCAAAGGTAAGTGAAGATTTCTAATGCTTTTTATGACACAGCGGTTGCATTAAGAACAAGTGTATCTTTAATTCTATGTAAAACATGTATCTTTCATCAAAGTGTATGATAAGTATTTCTGTTATTCTGAACATGGCACCAATGTAAACTGAGGTTTTTGGATATAAATATGAACTTAATCGAACAAGACATTTATGTATTGTGTAACATGAAGTCCTATGAGTGTCATCTGATGAAGATCATCAAAGGTTAGTGATTAATGTTCTCTATTTGTGCTTTTTGTGACTCATCTCTGACTGGAAAAATGGCAGAATTTTTCTGTGAGTTGGTGGTGACCTAACATAATTGTTTGTGGTGCTTTCGCTGAAAAGGCTATTTGAAATCGGACACTTTGGTGGGATTAACAACAAGATTACCTTTAAAATGGTATAAGATGCATGTATGTTTAAGGAATTTAATTATGAGATTTATGTTGTTTGAATTTGGCACCCTGCACTTTCACTGGCTGTTGTCATATCGATCCCGTTAACGGGATTGCAGCCATTAGAAGTTTTAAGAAGGAAAGAAATTCCACACATTTGCTTTTAACAAGGCTGTTAATTGAAATGCATTCCAGGTGACTACCTCATGAAGCTGGTTTTGAGAATTGTCCAAGAGTGTGCAAAGCTGTCCTCATGGTAAAGGGTGGCTACTTTGAAGAATCTCAAATATGAAATAGATTTAGATTTTTGGTTACTACACGTTTCCATATGTGTTGACATCTTCACTTTTATTCTACAATGTAGAAAATAGTAAAAATAATGAAAAAGCCTTGAGTGAGTAGGTGTCCAAACTTTTGACTGGTCTGTATATATGGTAGTAGTATAATGTATGTACAGTATACCATATTTTGCATGTTTTTCAGATATTATACTTTCATGTGGACTTACTCTAAATACATTTAGTTGACAAAATACCATCTGTTCCTCTGTTTCCACAAACTGAGTGTGGCATAATCTCCTGCCAAAAATCTACGGCAGGTACAAGTGTAGAAACATATTTACCACTCTCCAGCTTCAACAGGAAAGCTAATTATCATTCTACCAGCATGCTACAGCAGAAGAGTTCAGAAAAGAGCACCAACTCTGAGTCATGCTATTTAAAAAAACATTTGGAAAGTCACACAAACAAGAAATACAAACAGGGAAAGTACTAGAGGTAATTTCACATTTTGGTGTGCTCTTGTTTATCCTGTTATTAGATGAAAATCAGTGGCGATCGGTGCGGTTTAAGATGAGGGATGACAATTTATTGTTTTTTATGAGCATGGCCTTATTTCCATTACAACATATTGGATGACTGTCATTCATATTCCATTCACCCAGCTCAATGTAACATCGATAGGTCGAATTTAACATGATACTCGAATTTGCCCATACTAATCATGAGGTTGCTACAACATAACCTATAAATGAATGTTTACAACGTAGGTGAACAGGTTGAGATATATTTTTTAATCAAGGTGACAGACATTGACACATTCAGTACCGCCTGCCACAATCTTGCCTGCATCTAGGTGATCTAGGTGTAATCACTAGTCCAAGTATGTTTATCCCTGTTATGTTCCTTTTGCTTCTGTTTAAGAAACTTTTTTCAACAGAATTGGTGGAATGCATACACCCCTGATCACACGCAAACACAGTTCACTTTCCAAGCAGCCAGATCATTGTATAATTCTTTCTTGCATCTACATGCTCTCCTCCTCTCACCTTTTCCCTTCGCTTGTGGACTTCAGTGCACAACATATCAGCTGTCTGTGACCAGGCGAAAAAACCTTTCCAAGCCAAACCTTTATATTATAACCACTAACCACTACCCACAGCGTACATAGTTGTCACCATTATTAGCTAACGTCACGTCAACAACATAGATTCTATAATTAATGCGTTAGTAAACCTGCTACAATCATGCAGTACAGTGTACAGTTAGCAAGCAGTTTAGCAGTTACATTGGCGGGACCTAGTGGCAAATAAATGAATACAATAAAAAATGTACATTGGAAGAGTTCCGGTGTTGCATAGCCATAGCCAGTTAGGTAACATCCTTCTCTGTTTGAGCCGGGTGTTTGAATAGGCTAAACTAGCTAGCTGCATTAGCTAGCTAAGTAAGTGAAAAAAATACAAAATATCTCTCTCGCTCTTACTTTTCATTCATTTTTGAAGAAATTAATTTGATCAAAACTGTTTAACTGCTGTCTTTCTCTCTCTTTGAGTCAACTAATCACCACATGCACTGCAGTGCTAGCTAGCTGTAGTTTATGCTTTCAGTATTAGATTAATTATCTGACGAAATGGACATGACAGTTCATGCTGCAGAGCTATGATATGTTTGAGGACATCCTCCGGAAGTTCTCATAATTACTGTTTATGTAACGGCGTTCCTCTCTCTCTTCATAAGAAGAGGTGGAGTAGTGATCGAGCCAAGGCGCAGCGGGTTGTGAATACATGATGATTTATTAAATAAACAAAACAGACAAAGACGAAAACGAACTATACTTGATATAACTAACAAAATAACAAAACGATGTAGACAGACCTGAACAAACGAACTTACAAATACACGAAGCACGCTGACACAGGAACAGACTACATAAACGCACGAACAAACCGAAACATTCCCGTATGGTGTAACATCGACACAGACACAGGAGACAATCACCCACAAACAAACAGTGAGAACACCCTACCTAAATATGACTCTTAATTAGAGGAGAACGCAAAACACCTGCCTCTAATTAAGAGCCATACCAGGCAACCAAAACCAACATAGAAACAGATAACATAGACTGCCCACCCAAAACACATGCCCTGACCTAAACACATACAAAAACAACATAAAACAGGTCAGGACCGTTACAGAACCCCCCCCCTCAAGGTGCGAACGCCGGGCGCACCAGCACAAAGTCCAGGGGAGGGTCTGGGTGGGCAGTTGACCACGGTGGTGGCTCCGGCTCTGGACGCTGTCCCCACACCACCATAGTCACTCCCCGTTTCTGTCTTCCCCTCCCAATGACCACCCTAAAACTCACATCCCCTAAATAAACGGCCAGCACCAGGAGAAGGGGCAGCACCGGGACAAGGGGCAGCACCGGGACAAGGGGCAGCACCGGGACAAGGGGCAGCACCGGGATAAAGACCAGCACCGGGATAAAGACCAGCACCGGGACAAGGGGCAGCACCGGGACAAGGGGCAGCACCGGGACAAGGGGCAGCACCGGGACAAGGGGCAGCACCGGGACAAGGGGCAGCACCGGGACAAGGGGCAGCACCGGGACAAGGGGCAGCACCGGGACAAGGGGCAGCACCGGGACAAGGGGCAACACCGGGACAAGGGGCAGGTCCCGGCTGATATACTCTGGCAGATCCCGGCTGTGGGACTCTGGCAGGTCTATGCAGGCTGACGGCTCTCGACGCTCATGGCAGGCTGACGGCTCTCGACGCTCATGGCAGGCTGACGGCTCTCGACGCTCATGGCAGGCTGACGGCTCTCGACGCTCATGGCAGGCTGACGGCTCTCGACGCTCATGGCAGGCTGACGGCTCTCGACGCTCATGGCAGGCTGACGGCTCTCGACGCTCATGGCAGGCTGACGGCTCTCGACGCTCATGGCAGGCTGACGGCTCTCGACGCTCATGGCAGGCTGACGGCTCTCGACGCTCATGGCAGGCTGACGGCTCTCGACGCTCATGGCAGGCTGGCGGCTCTGGCTGCTCATGGCTCGCTGGCGGCTCTGGCAGATCCTGTCTGGTTGGCGGCTCTGGCAGATCCTGTCTGGTTGGCGGCTCTGGCAGATCCTGTCTGGTTGGCGGCTCTGGCATATCCTGTCTGGTTGGCGGCTCTGGCAGATCCTGTCTGGTTGGCGGCTCTGGCAGATCCTGTCTGGCGGGCGGCTCTGGCAGATCCTGTCTGGCGGGCGGCTCTGGCGGATCCTGTCTGGCGGGCGGCTCTAGCGGCTCCTGTCTGGCGGACGGCTCTGTAGGCTCATGGCAGACGGGCGGCTTTGCAGGCTCATGGCAGACGGGCGGCTTTGCAGGCTCATGGCAGACGGATGGCTCAGATGGCGCTGGGGAGACGGATTGCTCAGATGGCGCTGGGGAGACGGATGGCTCAGATGGTGCTGGGGAGACGGATGGCTCTGGCCGGATACGGCGCACTGTAGACCTGGTGCGTGGTGCCGGAACTGGAGGCACCGTGCTAAGGATAAGCACCTTCCTACTAGTGCGGGGAGCAGGGACAGGGCACACTGTATTCTCAAAGCCCACTCTATACCTGATGCGAGGTACCGGCACTGGTGAAACCGGGCTGAGGACAAGCACATCAGGATTAGTAGGGGGAGAAGATACAGTGTGTTCAGAGCTCTGGAGACGCACAGGAGGCTTTGTGCGTGGTGCCGGAACTGGAGGCCCCGAACTGGATACACGCACTACAGAGAGAGTGCGTGGAGGAGGAACTGGGCTCAGGAGACGCACTGGTAGCCTAGTGCGTAGTGTAGGCACTGTAGGTACTAGGCTGGGGCGGGGAGGTGGCACCGGAAATACCGGACCGTGGAGGCGTACTGGCACTCTTGAGCATTGAACCTGCCCAACCTTACCTGGTTGAATGCTCCCGGTCGCCCGACCAGTGCGGGGAGGTGGAATAACCCGCACTGGACTATGCACTCGTACAGGAGACACCGTGCGCTCTACTGCGTAACACGGCGCCTGCCCGTACTCCCGCTCTCCACGGTAAGCCTGGGAAGTGGGCGCAGGTCTCCTACCTGCCCTAGGCCCACTACCTCCTAGCCCACTACCTCCTAGCCCCCCCCCAAGAAATTTTTGGGAATTACTTACGGGCTTTTTGGGCTTCCGTGCCAGACGCGTTCCCTCATAGCTCCGGTTCCTCTCTCCGGTAGCCTCTGCTCTCCTCAGTGCCTCCAGCTGTTCCCATGGCTTTTCGGGCTTCCAGCCACGTCTCCTTGCTGCCTCCTCAAACCACCGCTCCTGGGTTTTAGCTGCCTCCCTCTCTTCCTGAGAGCGGCGATTCTCTCCTGCCTTAGCCCAGGGACCTTCTCCATTCAATATCTGCTCCCAAGTCCAGGAGTCCTTGTTTTCCTGTCCCTTACTCCAATTACTCCGCTGCTTGGCTCTGGAATGGTGGGTGATTCTGTAACAGCGTTCCTCTCTCTCTTCATAAGAAGAGGTGGAGTAGTGATCGAGCCAAGGCGCAGCGGGTTGTGAATACATGATGATTTATTAAATAAACAAAACAGACAAAGACGAAAACGAACTATACTTGATATAACTAACAAAATAACAAAACGATGTAGACAGACCTGAACAAACGAACTTACAAATACACGAAGCACGCTGACACAGGAACAGACTACATAAACGCACGAACAAACCGAAACATTCCCGTATGGTGTAACATCGACACAGACACAGGAGACAATCACCCACAAACAAACAGTGAGAGCACCCTACCTAAATATGACTCTTAATTAGAGGAGAACGCAAAACACCTGCCTCTAATTAATATATTTTTTTATGTTTCACTATTTACATTTTTCTGAAATTCACTGAGTAGGATGGTCCTCCCCTTCCTCTTCTGATGGGCCTCCACTGATGAAAACAGAGATGCAATTAAAGAGACTGTAAAATACACGTGATTTACTGTGTGTTGCTAATCTAATCTAAATATGAGTCTGTGCTTTCGGGTTTACGCTGTTCTCTTTAATAACAGCCCTTAAATCATGTTTTCAGGTTCTGAGACTTTTCCGTGGCTTGTTAAGTTTGGTAATTGCTTGGGGCCATGATGGCATCTCCCATCGGGCTTCTCTGGGGCTTAGCTGGTAATTTGTCGGCCTGAATTAAAATTAGAGGACTCACAGAGTTACAGGGAGGAGTCAGTTAATGACAGCACACTGGTGCTGCACTGATTTTAGTGTGCTACTCCACTCTCTACTCTGGGATACTCAGATTCACTGTCAGTGCAAGGCAATGTATACCCCATCATAATAATAATATATTCCTCACACCACCATGTTGAATCTGTAGCCCCAACTTAGGTGCACCTATCTGTTCACAGTATTTATGGGTAAATGTCTGTCCTATATACAACTTGGAACAGTAGATGTTAAAGCAGTCGTGGCTTATACTGCAGTTGGATGGGAGTTATGGCAGGTTGCAGTGCATCTGTATTTACAGGCCACACAGTGAGCGCAGGACCACAGGTCAGTGTATGGGGATGCTGCCAGCTCCCAGACAGCCACAGGAATGATGCAGAGTGGACAAAATGACTGAGGTTTCTAGCCAACAATATCTTCCCTCGCTTCCTCTCTCTCTCCGTACCCCCTGCCAAGCAACTGACTGTGAACGCCTGCTTGCATTATGTTGGATATTTTAATTACGTTCTGCACAACTTGTTTGCTCCATCTACTGGTGGACAGTTGTCATATGCCTGAATTCCTCTCTACCTAAAAGGACACTACAATAAGGATTGTTATAGATAACTAAACATGAATGTTAGTGTTTGTATTTTATTGCAGCCAAAAGCCTTTGAAACAACTGAATTAATTAGACATGGTATACCTTATTGTAGTTAAATAAATGCAAAATATTTGCTGAATGCATGTGTTTTATAGTATGAGGTCGTATATTATGGTTGTCATGACAAACATCCAGAGAGCAATGCTTTCAGAACTGATTTATTTTATGTGGACATACTTTAACAGTTCATCAGCTGAGGCACAATGATGTGTGTAATTGTAAGACATTTCTGGGTTTAGAAATATACAAGCTACTGAGAAGAGACAAAAAATAGAACACGATCGATAGGCTATGTTAGAGTGACTCAGTAGATGATACAGCAATCATCGTATAACGATTGGTCGAATTCTCCAAGCTATTGGACTTCTGTAATTTCACATTAAAACTGGAATCCATACTGCAACCACAACTGCTTGATTCTGTATGCAAACAATAGGTTAACCGCAACATCACCTAGCAAAAAGCCTCAGTTGGTTGTCATACACTTTCATTATTCCTGTATGTACTTGGAAGTCAAACTTGAAACAGTAACAGTACTGTTGTTTCATACACCTACACTTCTTCTATACGTACACTACCATTCAAAAGTTTGGGGTCTCTTAGAAATGTCCTTGTTTTTGAAAGAAGCTATTTTTTTTGTCCATTAAAAATAACATAAAATTGATCAGAAATACAGTGTAGACATTGTTAATGATTTTTATGGAATATCCACATAGGTGTACAGAGGCCCATAATCAGCAACCATCACTCCTGTGTTCCAATGGAACGTTGTGTTAGCTAATCCAAGTTTATCATTTTAAAAGGCTAATTGATCATTAGAAAATCCATTTGCAATTATGTTAGCACAGCTGAAAACTGTTGCGTACTACTCCCTTCACAGAACAGCTCAAAATGGCTCTAACCAGAATAGAAAGAGGAGTGGGAGGCCCGGTGCACAACTGAGCAAGAGGACAAGTACATTAGAGTGTCTAGTTTGAGAAACAGATGCCTCACAAGTCCTAAATAATACCCGCAAAACACCAGTCTCAACGTCAACAGTGAAGAGGAGAATTCTGGGATGCTGGCCTTCTAGGCAGAGTTGCAAAGAAAAAGCCATATTTCAGACTGGCCAATGAAAATAAAATATTAAGCCGGGCAAAAGACACTGACACTGGACAGAGGAACTCTGTATTTCTGATCAATTTGATGTCATTTTAATGGACAAAAATATAATTTTCTTTCAAAAACAAGGACATTTCTAAGTGACCCCATCTTTTGAGCGGTAGTGTACATCAAAGTAAAGTGTTCGTTTACACGTCACACATAGACCTTCATGTACTGTACTGTAGGTATTGATGTGCTTTATTGTATGTTATACAAAGCAAGAAAGAAAGAAAGAGAGAAAGTATTTGGGGTGGTGTAACGAAAGTCGTCGGGAGAAGGAGACGAGGACCAAAGTGCAGCGTGGTACGTATCCATAATACTTTTAATCAAAAATGAATACATGAACAAAAACAACAAAACGACCAATGAACAGTGCTGACAGGTGCAACAAACACTAACCGGAAAATAACCACCCACAAACACAAGTGGGAAAACAGGATACCTAAGTATGGCTCTCAATCAGAGACAACGATAGACAGCTGCCTCTGATTGAGAACCATACCAGGCCAAACACATAGAAACAGAAAACCTAGACCTACAACATAGAATACCCACCCACATCACACCCAGACCAAACTAAAAATAGAAACATACAAAGCAATCTACGGTCAGGGCGTGACAGGTGGGTTAGTTGTGAGAATACACAATGGGACCCTGCATATTCCTACTCTATGAACACTGCCATCCCTGGCTCTACCGCAGAACACTGACTTTGTAAGAGAGGACAAAGTCATACAGTTATAGTTTTTGATCTCTGTCTATGAAGAATGACTGTCAAACCTTGCAGCACTTTTCAGAGTGAGCAGTGACTGCTGCTTATGGCTCTCTACAGCACAATCTGGAGCTTTATTCATTTGTCCTTAATTAACAAATTTTGCCTCAAAATAATAAATCCATATTGATGGCCAACTCAAGAGGAGTCAACAGCTAGGTTATTGCATCTTCTTTCAGTACGTACTAAGCAGCAGTGTACGTGTGTGTGTCTGTGTGTGTTCCGTTTCTTTTTGCAAAAGCAAATTGCCTTCTTTGAGGGGATCTGTGAGAGTTTTGGGAGTGTGGCGCGGATCACACTGCGTAAAGGGATGTGTAATGAGTTACATGCTTGTGAAATCATAAACAGGATGGAGCTGCCTGAAGTCCACAAACCCTCTCAGGCAGTTGGCGCTGCACTTTAAAGCTCCACTATCCCCCAGATGAATTGCATGCACGCCACACTAACTCCTGGCTCCTTTTGCCTGTGGAGTTTATTGTATTGTTGAGCGTGTGTGTGTGTTAGTGATGCACGTGGGTTGACTCATAACCCGCATTCCCCACGGTTATATAGAGTAGGCGGAGCAGGTGGGCAGGTTTAGGGTCATGAAGTATTGTGTGGATGAAGAGCGGATGGGTTGAATAAAGAGAAAACAATGCATAAAAATGCATAAAAAAATGTATACATGTATAATTATTCTGCAATTCATATCTAGGGAAAGTGGGATACCTTGTCAGTTGTACAACTGAATGCCTTCAACTGACATGTGTCTTCTGCATTTAACCCAAGTGAATCAGAGAGGTGCAGGGGGCTGCCTTAAATGACATCCACGTCTTCGGCACCTGGGGAACAATGGGTTAACTGCCTTGCTCAGAATGACAGATTTGTACCTTGTCAGGTCAGGGATTCAATCCAGCAAACTTTCAGTCACTGGCCCAACACTCTAACCACTAGGCTACCTGCTATAGACTACATTGAGGTGTTTATTTCATTATTTGAATCAGAGTTTCATTTAATAAGCTTCAAAATGACGGGAGGGCCAGAACAGATTTGGTGAAGTGGTAAAAGAGGATGTTAGCAGTGATTGGCTATGTTATGTGTGATAATTGTGCAGCGCAATACAAATTTGACAGTCACAAGATGGGGACTTCAAAAGGGAACTGTACTGTTCAGAAAGGTTAAATGGAATAGTAGGCTAACTGAAATCTGGACACTGACTGTAGGTCTATAACCTCTCACATAGCCTTATATAATATTAACTCCTGCAGAATTAAGCATTTCTTGCAGTGAAATGATACACCAAAATGTAATTTGGACTCAGGAACAGGAGTGGAGAAATAGGATTATTTCTTTCAGCATCTTGAGAGAATGAATGTGCGGGTATGTAAAGTTGGTGGTGCTATCTTTATCAGCATCATAAAAGCTGATCGTATTACAACCACATAAATATACATACAAGCCGAACTGAGATCTTATTATGTTTTTTAATGGGTCCTTTTAACAGCTTTTAATTTCCTTAAAACCGGTCAAACTGATGTAATTTGGAAATTTTGCACAGAAAATCTTTCCAGTTTTTTGTTGTTGAGTTATTGTATTTTCTACCAGGTCCCTAAACATCTTTGCTGTGTGAGAGAAGCAGAAAACGAACTTTACCGATGTCAACTAGATTGAAGCATTCATTCTATCGATTTATGACATTATTCTGGTGAGCAGGGGTTTATTCAGTCTTCTAATCTAGGGCAACAAGTAATGACAGAAGCGAAGCTGCATGTATCTAATTATAGACAAGTTGACCAACAAATGTGGCATGAGCTCTTGTGTCCCATGCACCCGTCGTCTCACAGTATGTTTACATTTTATAAACAGTTTTAATAAATGATTTTGAAAGTAACCCTCTTTTTTTATTTCCACATGTAGCAAGTGACGCGCTGAAAATGTGGATGTTGATTAAGGCAGACCCCTGCACCTATCTGATTCAGAAGGGTTGGGGTAAATGTGGAAGATATATTTCAGTTGAAGGCATTCAGTTGTACAACTGACTAGGAGTCCCCTTCCAAATGACAGTGGCCTTGCTATTCTTCCTCCAATTGAGAATAGTGACAGTTCTGGCCTGCCTTCTCCTCATCTCCCAGAAAACCAAGCTGATGACTGCCAGAGACCAAATGCACTCATGAGAGTGACCCCCCCTTCTGTGAACACTGGTATGCCTGTGAGTGATGAGACGCATAGCCCTGGTAGATTGAAGTCTGAGTTCCAGAGTGTAATATAAATAGAATACCAGCTAAATATTGTATATAGATAGGATAGTAGGCTAGACTACATTTTCTGCATAATGAGACAATCCCTAGTAAGCTATTGTTTTGACAGTTGAATTATTGTATTATTTGGCCTTAATATACTGGTAGCACAAACGTTCTATCCAAGCTGCGAGAGAGCGCGAGGACGGTTAAGGTAGGCTTACAGGACAGTTGTATATAAACAAACATATAGATACTGGTTACTGATTAGTATGCTGTGGCATCAAAAATTCATTTTACAATCTGCAATGTTTGAATTTCCCACTTTAATGTATCCATTAAAGCAAAGCTATAGGCTACTACAGGCATTAGAACCACATAATCTGAAAGCCTATTGATAGGCAGCCACGTAGACATCTCAATTTCAAGAACCATGGACATCAATTGGTAGTCTATAGTGGCTGACACATTAGAAGTATTTTTAGGGAGGGAAGGGGGGGTGGCCCAACTCCGATTTTGCGAAGTGCCGTGTGCTTTCTGACTCATTATATCACAAGCTTAACAAACTGGGAGGGAACAGTGCACAAACGCCTATATGCCGGAAAGCCTAGATCAGCTGTCTGGCTTATTCAGAAAGCACAACATTACCAACAGTTACAGACACTTAGGATGGTTCCCTGGTCATTTGGAATTGATAACCATGTCCATACATTAAATTACATCCCTATCATTTCCTATGGCAATATACAATATACCCCCAAGATAAGAAGATCCATAGGGTAACTCGGTCCTCATTTGGAGGGAGAGAGATACCAACGCAACCTCCATCGCTTTAGAGAAGGTCATTAACATGATAACAGCATGTGTGCCATATTTTCTAATGGAGTCTCTTTAATCTTGTTATTAGTCACCCAATTAATGAGAGGAAGCAAACTAATGCGGCTTTAGTTGAAAAGGGCCTACAGCTGGGTCCCCACCCTCATCCAGGCCCAGGGATGAAGCAGGGCAGCCAGGGACAGCCATGGCCTAACGCCCCTCTGGGGCTCTGTGGCCTTCGCAGAGAGAGGTAAGAAGAGCTTCTTTCCTCTTTCTGGGTGACTCTGACGACTGGAGGCCTGATGGAGCGTATGAGAGATATGCTGCTCATAGTGCTACTGTCTCAATATGTCACCAAAAGGTGTCTGACTATTCATCAAAATATGGACCCTTTGTTACTAAATCTCTATGCATCGTTCCACATCTGGATTCAGACTGAAAAGTACGGTTTTTCTGTATTTTTTTGCCAGTCAAAGACACTGTTCTCATTCAAATCAAACAAATGAAGAGACACTTGGAAATGGTGTGGTAGCTTACTACATTCACGGAATATTGGAGTCCATCAGATGAAGCTCTCCCAATGTGATATTGTATACAATTTGTCTCAACCAGGTGGGAGCAAAGATCAAAAATATTTTAGCACCAAAACCCCATGCCTGCCTGCTCTGGTATTCCCTGGTAATGCAAGCCAATTTATGGCTATGTTAAATCTCAGTTTTATAAAGCAATCTGCAACGGTAGCTTGACAATTTTTCACACGTTACCAGAATCACAAATGTCTCAAATATGGTATTTTTCATTCTATGAGCACTCATCCATGTTCAGGCAGACTCAGTAGTGACAGGTGTCTGACACAACACATTACCGCAGTGGGGGAGAGGGGGAGGGGGGAGACTGAGGCGGCACCGATCTGCTCTTGGTTGTGCCGACACTGCCAACATGTTTATTTGTCCCTGCTTCTGATTTGCGTGCACCTGCTCATCTTCATGTGTGTAGCCTATCTGCTAAATCTCTCAAACCCCAAATTCAAACATGCAGGAGCGTTCGTTTTCCAAAATGGGGGATGTCAAAAGAACAGATCAGTACTCTTGTCATCACCTCTGGCAACATATAAAAGCTACTTTTCACCTACAATTTCTCCCCATTACGTTTTCCCCCGACATGGTGTAAATCCTATTACACACTAAGGAGCCTTTTCCTTCCTTTCCGGCTCCTTCTCTGTTGTCTGAATGGTTATTTGCTAAGCTGTAAGAGAGAGGAAAAACAGCTATTCAGGTAAACCAACATCCAGAAGAGAAAAGTATTCTCAAAGCTAGCTTTGCTGGAGGGAAGCGGCTTGCCAGTGTCATTTCTGCAACGTGTTTTACCTGCAGGCATACTCTTACTCCCGTCTGTTCCTTTCAGTGGGATTCACCACTTTAAGCTTCTTCTAGAAATTCCCCAAAACCAGGCAGCCTCCTAACTGGCTTGGCAGTGATCAATGTGAAAGCACAAAATGGTAGGCAACTGCAGCTGCTGTTCGCAGGCCAATAATACCATCCTTGATCAAAACTAAGAATATGCATTTATGCCAAAACACGTCATCAAAGTTATGTGACTGACACTGATAAAAGACCCGATGGTAGTGTGTGTTGACATACTTACAGAAGTAGTTATGTTCATGGCAGAAAATACTGTTTTGGGCCTGTTGTCCAAATGTCTTACGGTAATTCAGATGAAATAGTTATAAATTAATAGAAACAAAGAAGAGACCTTGGGATCAGTCAACTCCCACAATGACTGACATGTTGTTACTTTGTGGCTTTCAAAAGGAAAGCCTCTCAGCATTTTCTTATTACCAATTGACTGTATGGAAAACAAAGGTTGATTGACTCTTGATTGAACTGTACTTCACACAAATGCATGACTAACAGCTGATGACCTCACCTAGGGGAGATTTCTATTGATCTGCCCTTATCTCACTATAACTGCATCAGACTAAAGGATAGATTCAGAAGAGCAAATCCAATACATATCAGTAGTCTGTTTTGTTCTTTGCTTGTTCCTATCCACATAAAGCATTATGGAAAAAAATAAACCATGTCCCTTATCCTTTCTTCCACAGCCTTGGATGTAGAGCCTCAGACTCTTTGCTTAACACTACCTGACAATTCGGTTGACATCTCAAAGAGTTCTTTAATATATTCTTAAACCTTTTGGCATCTCTTTCCTGCACCAAATCTCATGAATAAGGCATAGGGCCCAGTCAGCAAGTGAGCGGGAGGAGAGGCGACGAGGTCCCATCCATCACTGTCACTGAGCTGCCTCTCTGGCGAGCTGCGTTCGCTCAGCCAGTGATCGCCACACACACACACACACACGCTCCTGTCAGTAAACAGGTAAGAGAGCGGGTAGGGCTTGGGGAGGGTGGAGGAGTGTGTGTGTTGGGAAGAGGGGGTTACTCAGGCATTTATCTTGAGGAATCATTGAGGGATCTGAAGCAGGTCACCCACTGTTCTGCTCCACGGTTGAGAGAGACAGACCTCACAGTGCATAGGGATATGGAGATGCTTGGAGACTGCTGCTTCAGGCATCCTCCACCCTCTTGTCTCCTCTTCTCACCCTGCTTATTGTATATGGTGGGTTTTAGTGATTAGGATTAAGTGTGAGTGAAAGAGGAAGAAAGCAACCTGGTCTCATAGACTAGACGTAAATCGTGGACAATAAAATGTGTATGATATTTAAAAAATATATATATATTTCACCTTTATTTAACCAGGTAGGCCAGTTGAGAACAAGTCCTCATTTACAACTGCGACCTGGCCAAGATAAAGCAATGCGGTGCGACAAAAACACGGAGTTACACATGGGATAAACAAACATACAGTCAAGAACACAACAGAAAATCTGTATACAGTGTGTGCAAATGAAGTAAGGCAATAAATAGGCCATAGTGGCGAATGTTATGTTTGGTTCGGTTACATAAGACAGAGGGCTTTATTTTGGCTGGCTTTAAGGCGGCGCTAGTGTCAAACTCACATTAGTTGCAATTTCGTCATGTAAAAACTGACACACTAGAATTTTCCAGCCCTAATGCCAGGTTTGGTAATTTACCTGTCTTGGAATTGATTTTGACAGCAGAAACGCAGCCTATCGAGCTGTGATGCACACTGCCAATATGCACATGGAATAACATGTGCTTTGGTGTCTGTATACTTCGTATTTAGAAAGGTACACACTGATATTTTTTCCCCATTTCATTTTATTTTGTTAAAAACCGAGCATAGCCTCCCCCTCTTCTCAAAGATGTATGTTTTCTTTTTGTTCTGTCCAATATGATCAAGTAGGCTAGTCAAGACCGTCGACAAAGTGTTTGGCTCGTGAGATCGTTTGGAAATAAAACTCTCACCAAAGCTTTATTAAAACATTACATTTGAGAGGACCAAAACAGTGAGCATTCCCTTTTTATCTATGTATTGTAGGCAGCCTACAATATTTTAGCCATGCTTTGGACGTGTGTAGAACCCCCTCCATGAGAGTTAAATAAAGGTTAAAAAAAAATGACATTACATTTTGGTTTTAATTATGTTATCTACATATTTCCATGCAACAAGAGATAAGAACCTCAGTGAATACAGGTGAACCTCGTATTTAGAAGTTATTTTTAGAAGATAATTAAAAGTTAATTATTTGATTCCGTTTCATATTTTTTTAACCCAAGCACTCCGTAAGCTGGGTTGTACAATGGCTTGCGAAAGTATTCACCCCCCTTGGCATTTTTCCTATTTTATTGCCTTACAACCTGGAATTAAAATAGATTTTTGGGATTTGTACCATTTAATTAACTCAACATGCCTACCACTTTGAAAATGCAAAATATTTTTTATTGTGAAACAAACAAGAAATAAGACAAGAAAACAGAAAACTTGAGCATGCGTAACTATTCACCCCCCCCAAAAGTCAATACTTTGTTGAGCCACCTTTTTCAACAATTACAGCTGCAAGTCTCTTGGGGTATGTCTCTATAAGCTTGACATAATCTAGCCACTGGGATTTTTGCCCATTCTTCAAGGCAAAACTGCTCCAGCTCCTTCAAGTTGGATGGGTTCTGCTGGTGTACAGCAATCTTTAAGTCATACCACGAACATATTCTCAATTGGATTGAGGTCTGAGCTTTGACTAGGCCATTCCAAGACATTTAAATGTTTCCCCATCAACCACTTGAGTGTTTAGCAGTATGCTAGCAGTATGCTTAGGGTCATTGTCCTGCTGGAAGGTGAACCTCCGTCCCAGTCTAAAATCTCTGGATGACTGAAACAATTTTCCCTCAAGAATTTTTCTGTATTTAGCGCCATCCATCATTCCTTCAATTCTGACCAGTTTCCCAGTCCCTGCCGATGAAAAACATTCCCACAGCATGATGCTGCCACCACCATGCTTCACTGTGGGGATGAGAGGTGTTGGGTTTGCGCCAGAGATAGCGTTTTCCTTGATGGCCAAAAAGCTACATTTTAGTCTTATCTGACCAGACTACATTCTTCCATATGTTTGGGGAGTCTCCCACGTGCCTTTTGGCGACCACCAAATGTGTTTGCTTATTTTTTTCTTTAAGCACTGGATTCTTTATGGTCACTCTTCCGTAATTCCCAGCTCTGTGGAGCGTACGGCTTAAATTGGTCCTATGGACAGATACTCCAATCTCCGCTGTGGAGCTTTCAGCTCCTTCAGGGTTATCTTTGGTCTCTTTGTTGCCTCTCTGATTAATGCCCTCCTTGCCTGGTCCATGAGTTTTGGTGGGCGGCCCACTCTTGCCAGGTTTGTTGTGGTCAAATATTCTTTCATTTTTTTTATAAAGGATTTAATGGTGCTCCAAAGGATGTTCAAAGTTTCTGGTATTTTTTCATAACCCAACCCTGATCTGTACTTCTCCACAACTTTGTCCCTGACCTGTTTGGAGAGCTCCTTGGTCTTCATGGTGCCATTTTCTTGGTGTTGCCCCTTCCTTAGTGGTGTTGCCGTCTCTGGGGCCTTTCAGAACAGATGTATATATTCTGAGATCATGTGACACTTTGATTGCACAGGTGTACTTTATTTAACTAATTATGTGATTTATGAAGGTAATTGGTTGCACCAAATCATATTTATGGGCTTTATAGTAAAGAATACTTTACCATTTCCATTTTTTGATTTTTTTCAATTTTTTAAACAAGTTCTTTTTCATTTTACTTCACCAATTTGAACTATTTTGTGTATGTCCATGACATGAAATCCAAATCAAATCAATTTAAATTACAGGTTGTAATGCAACAAAATCGGAAAAACGCAAGTGGTGATGAATATTTTTGCAAGGCATTGTAGGTCTACATTTTATTATTTTCTTTCTGTAAGCTGTTTAACCTGTTTGGGCTGCAGGGGCAGTATTGAGTAGCCAGATAAAAGGTGCCCATTTCAAACGGCCTCGTACTCAATTCTTGCTCGTACAATATGCATATTATTATTACTATTGGATAGAAAACACTCTCTAGTTTCTAAAACCGTTTGAATTATTTCTGTGAGTCAAACAGAACTCATTTGGCACAAGCTTCCTGACCAGGAAGTGGAAAGTCGTTAATCGAGGCTCTGTTCTACTTCCTGCCTATAAATGGGCATGATACGTATTAGTATACATGCACTTCATAGACCTTCCCCTGGATGTCAAGAGGCGGTGAGAGAAGAAATTTCGTGTTTATCTTGGTCTGAAGTGGAATACAAGCTCTTTGTATGACGTGTCCCCCATTTCCTGTTTTCTGAAGAGCGCGAGGAGGTACCAGGATTTGTCTTCTGTTTAGCTGCCGTTATAGGCGACTACTATCTCCGGCTTTGATTTTATTTGATACATGTGACCATATCATCGTAAAGTATGTTTTTTCAATATAGTTTAATCAGATTAGTGAAATTTTTTCGGGAGTTTTGCCGTGTTCCGTTCTCTGAGTTTGTTGACGATGGAGAGATTCGCGCCACTTGGCTAGTGTGCTTGCTAATTCAAGAGGGAAAAAGGCCTTTCTAAATCCAAACAACGATGGTTCCCGACAAAGGACCCCTTGTCCAACATTCTGATGAAAGATCAGCAAAAGTAAGAAACATTTTATGATGCTATTTCATATATCTGTCGTACATGTGAACTAGTCGTCGGCGCCCAACTTTTGGGTACTCTAGCTATACCGAAGCTGGATGTCGTAATTAAGTTATTTTATAGAATTCTAACACGGCGATTTCATTAAGAACTAATGGATCTATCATTTCCTATACAACATGTATTTTTTAGTTATGTTTATGAATAGCTATTTGGTCAGAATATGTGTGTCAGAAAAATATCCGGACGTTGTGGAAAAATTAGCTACGATAGCACAATGTATAACCACTGATTTCAGCTCTAAATATGCACATTTTCGAACAAAACATAAGTGTATGTATAACCTGATGTTATAGGACTGTCATCTGATGAAGAATATCAAGGTTAGTCAAAAATTATATATCTTTTACTGGTTTGTTACCATCATTAACTTTTACTGCTGGGAAATGGCTTGTGTTTCTGGCTACTGTGGTAAGCTAATATAACTCTATATTGTGTTTTCGCTGTAAAACACTTAATAAATTGGAAATATTGTCTGGAATCACAAGATGCCTGTCTTTCATTTGCTGTAGACTATTTATTTTTCAGAAATGTTTTATGATGAGTAATTAGGTATTTGACGTTGGTGTCTGGAATTATTCTGGCTGCTTTCGGTGCAATTTCTGATTGTAGCTGCAATGTAAACTATGATTTATACCTGAAATATGCACAGGTTTAACTAAATATAACATGTTATAAGACTGTCATCTGATGAAGTTGTTTGTTGGTTAGTTTGGTTGGTTCTTGGTTAGTTAGGTTGGCTTTGTGCATGCTACCTGTGCTGTGAAAAATGTCTGTCCTTTTTTGTATTTGGTGGTGAGCTAACATAAATATACGTGCTGTTTTCGCTGTAAAACATTTTAAAAATCGGACATGTTGGCTGGATTCACAAGATGTGTACCTTTCATTTGCTGTATTGGACTTGTTAATGTGTGAAAGTTAAATATTTAAAAAATATATATTTTGAATTTCGCGCCCTGCACTTGAGCTGGCTGTTGTCATAAGTGTACCGACGTCGGGCTTGCAGCCAGAAGAAGTTAACAAACTATAACGGACTAACATTTGAAATGGAGTTGATTCCAAGGCAATACATAAATACACAACTTCAAGCAACCACATATTTAACCATGGAGCAGGTTCTGATTGGCCGTGAGGAGCCAAGTCTCGACACAGCCACAACTTGTTTATTAATCAAAACCCAGCCCTTTCACACCAACGCCAGCAACTGCACCGATAAGTGTGGTTGGGAAAATATCTAAATCTTTCTGACACACCATCAAACCTATTGCGCTTACGCCAGTGCTTAGATTGGCCTTTGCATTGGCTTTGTTAAAATAGAGCCCAGAAGGTTACTTAAGGAAAAAAATGAAAGGAGGCTTGAGGTATTCATTGTTTGGATGATTGTGGTGTATATGAGGATTTGTTTGTGTCTCAGTGTTGTGTAAGCAACTGAAATCAGGTTTAATCCATGCAAACAAGCTAAAACACAAGCTAAAACACATCCTTGGGAAGAAGTGAAAAAGTTCTCTTCTTTCTTTTTACTGTGACATGGCCAAGGCCAGGAACCGTGACTGCTGGAACACAGAAAGCTACAGCAGTGTCATGTCACACCTTTTACCCCCTGGCTTCATCCTCTGTTCCCTTTCATCCTTCCTACCTCAACTCTATATGCACCCATCCTCTGCTGCCTTACTCCTCTCCCCCTATACTGCCACCTCCTCCCTGCCTGGCTGTCTATCTCGCCATGCCTGCTCTTGCAGTGCCTCCCTCTTCTCCCCTCTCTCCTGACCCCCTACTCCTTCCTTCACCTCTCACTCCTCTCCTGTCAGCGTACCAGTCTGTTTAACAGGTGCATTATAGGGGAGAGCGCTTGTTTCACAGAGGCTCTGCCTTAACTCAAACTTACCCAACAGCGACCCCAGAGTTGAGCTGAACACAACTGTAGATCCGAGTCACTAGGCACCACTGTAAAGGATGTCATGATGCTTGCTTAGCAAGTATCACTTCCTCCTGATTTGTGACTCACACGAGGCTCAAACCCAGGACCTCTGCCTTGCTAGCACATGTGAACACCCTAAAGTCGGCACCACGCAAAAAACTAGCTAGTCACTGGTGCAATTGGGGACACTTCAGGCTTAGAAGTAAGTTTCACACATCCCCATGTGTTACACAGGCAAATGAAAGAAAACGGCCACAACACCACACTACAGGCGTGGTGTGTTAAGCTCATTTTACACAGGTTCTGTTCTGCCTTTTTGCTTTCATTTACTCACTGTGTTTCTGCACTGCAGCAGGACTCTGCTGCACCTATGAATAAAGAGCAAATCCCCACCTGGAGAATAAACGACTAAAATAGAGAGAGAGAGAACTACTGCTTCGGTTTCGCTAAAAAAATGTTGCTTTAAAGAGATATTAACAAAAGTGATGTGTAACATGGATATCTCTAGTCACATATTGGTGGAAGATGGAGGACTAACCATTTTCTAAACTAATGTGAAAGGAACTGAATGATGACAATTGTTGTTCTGTAAAGGATTGCACTGTAACACAATGTAGCTTGAATTGTATCCCTCATCACTCACAATCCATACCAAATTCAGATTCTCAGGTTCTAGCAACCCTTTCCCTATTCATTCCATTAACAAAGACTCATAAAAACACAATTTAAAAAATCCAAGGCGAAACCATACTCATGATAATGTTCTCTTCTTTAATATTTCCATTTAAGCTGTAATAAGTCATTGTTGCAGTAGTTTAGTTGTGTGTTGCTGGAGGTGATGTTGAAGAAGTCAAGGGGCTGAAAAAGCGAGCATGTTATTGGTGTGGCGGTGCTCTGAGTGAACCACAGATCATTAGTGTTAGCCTGTATGGGTGGCTAATGGATGGTTGGATGAATAGCTCACAGCGTGTGCATCTAAATAGACAGACTTCCACGAAACCTCCTTTACTCCATCGGCTCTGATGTGACAAAACTAGAACGGTTAAAGTAAATTCACAGTAGTTGTCCACCATGGTGCTTTCACCTATCCTGTGTTTTCACATCATTGCAGAGGAAGGAGTACACTTTTTGAGACGCAAGAGTGCCAGTGTCTTGAAATGCCCTCTGCCAGGTAAAAATTAACCTGTATATAGGTTGGCTGTATTGTTAGCACCATTGGTTGGAGGCAGGCAGGGATTTGTGGATCAAGACGGGTGGACAGGGAGTATCAGAAACACTATAAAATTACTACTATACTACCTATAAAATGAGTTGCTTCTTCACAAAAATCCCCATCAAATTTCTATCAGATTTATCAAAAAACGAGTGGTGAATGTAACTCGTTCTGTCATGAATAATATGCAGACTGTATGTGGGTGAGTTTTGCTCCAGTCTTGGTCATGAGGATCCTGCAGGCAGTGATCTGATGGCATTTCCCAGTAGGTGACCCCATCACAGCGTCTCAGTCCAACAGCAGGGCAACCTTTAATGCTCTCCACTCACCCACTGTGACAAAACACTAATGGTGCTGAATTGCTGAATTTATGTAATGAGTTGTCAGAGAGAATTATGTTTAAAATGATCTAAAGAGATATGATGCCATTTTGATTATTAAGTACAGTAGCTGATGCAAATGAATGAGTGCTTCTAGAAATAGATTTAAATTTCAAAGTAGCCCATAATGACAACATACACTGAAGTACAATTTATTACACATCAGTGATTGAGAATGCGCTTTTATGAGTGACAAGTGCATTCAAATGCAAGGACTGAACAACAACTTAAAAACTATCATGAAGCACAAAGGTTCTAGTGTCAATCACAGTGCTAAAATAAATGTGGATTCAACATCATAGTACATTGTGTCACATCTTTGTGTTCATACACAACCTGGTCTCATTTCATGTTGTATTATTATGTACGTACATCTGAGACAATCCATTAAGTATAATATGTTACGTTTCCTATGGTATGTATTAATTTGTGGATTCCCTTTACCCATTCCACATATTTTGTAGAGTATTATATTTTACGATTTGAAAAATGTACAAAATGTTACGAATTCTAGCTAGGTGGCTAATGTTAGCTACCTGGCTAACATTAGTTAGGCTAGGGATTAGGGTTATCTTTAGGAGTTAGCGTAAAGGGTTAAGGTTAGGATCAGGGGCAGGGTTAGGGTTACAGGAAGGGTTAGCTAACATTTTAAGTAGTTGCAAAGTAGCTAATTATCAAAAATTATCCTTGATGAGATTCGATCTCGCAATCTTTCAGTTGCTAGAAGTTCACGTTATAAACTACCCATCCACACCGACCAACCACCGTACTTAGTTTTTTTCCAGCCAGAGCTGCCCACAATATGACAACAGCCAGCTCAAGTGCAGGGCGCGAAATTCAAAATATATATTTTTTAAATATTTAACTTTCACACATTAACAAGTCCAATACAGCAAATGAAAGGTACACATCTTGTGAATCCAGCCAACATGTCCGATTTTTTAAATGTTTTACAGCGAAAACAGCACGTATATTTATGTTAGCTCACCACCAAATACAAAAAAGGACAGACATTTTTCACAGGACAGGTAGCATGCACAAAGCCAACCTAACTAACCAAGAACCAACCAAACTAACCAACAAACAACTTCATCAGATGACAGTCTTATAACATGTTATACAATAAATCTATGTTTTGTTCGAAAAATGTGCATATTTCAGGTATAAATCATAGTTTACATTGCAGCTACAATCAGAAATTACACCGAAAGCAGACAGAATAATTACAGACACCAACGTCAAATACCTAATTACTCATCATAAAACATTTCTGAAAAATACATAGTGTACAGCAAATGAAAGACAGGCATCTTGTGATTCCAGCCAATATTTCCGATTTATTAAGTGTTTTACAGCGAAAACACAATATAGCGTTATATTAGCTTACCACAATAGCCAGAAAGACAAGCCATTTCCCAGTAGCAAAAGTTAGCGAATGTAACAAACCAGTAAAAGATATATATTTTTTGACTAACCTTGATATTCTTCATCAGATGACAGTCCTATAACATCAGGTTATACATACACTTATGTTTTGTTCGAAAATGTGCATATTTAGAGCTGAAATCAGTGGTTATACATGTTGCTATCGTAGCTACCTTTTCCACAACGTCTAAACAGCAACGATATTTTTCTGACACTTTTTCTGACACACATATTCTGACCAAATAGCTATTCATAAACATAACTAAAAAATACATGTTGTATAGGAAATGATAGATCCATTAGTTCTTAACCTGTTGAGGATGGGGGCGCTGTTGTCACTATTTATGCTAATCGTGTAATTTTTGAAACGGCTTCCCACAAAATTCTTGATCGTACAATATGCATATTATTATTATTATTGGATAGAAAACAGTCTATAGTTTCTATAGGAGTTGAAATTTTGTCTCTAAGTGGAACAGAACCCATTCTACAGCAATTTCCCTGACATGGAGTCAGATTTCAGAAATTTTGGCGCCTGATCTGGAGTCAGTTAAAAGGTCACAGTTATTGCTATGAGTATACGGACACTGCTTACGTCTTCCCCTGGATGCCTTTACGTGATGACGATTTGAATGGGGTCGATTGCGCGTTCACAGGCACTACAAATTAAAAAACCCTGTAGCTAGGAACTCTTTTCTTGCTGCGTAATGCGCCTGGAGGACATCGACCCGCACTTGTTCCAAGCATTAGTGGAGGGAGTAATATTACTCTGGTCATGTTTCTACTCGTTATGGGAGTTAAAAACATCATAAGGTAGTTAATTTAAAGCGTTTTATAGCAATTTATATCCGTTTAGTGCGATTTTGGGACATTTATTTCTGAAACGCTGTGAATTGCTGGGCACGCTTCCAGTTCATCCCGAACGCAGTTGGCATTTCCACATGGCAAGAGGACAGCTTTCCACCAAAAGACGATTAGACCCAAGAAAGGATCCTTTGCCCAAGATACTGATGGAAGAACAGCTCAAAGTAGGACATTTTTATTATGATAAATCGTGTTTCTGTCGAAAAATGTTAGTGGCTTGGTACGCCATGTTTTTTGACGTAGATTCGCTTGGCGCAAACTGTATTGAAAAGTAAGGATAATTTAAAAAATGTAATTCCGCGATTGTATTAAGAATTAAATTGTCTATCAATCCCTGTCCACCCTATATTTTTTAGTCACGTTTATGAGTATTTATGTATAAGAGTAGATCACTGTCTAATATGGCGCACGGACATTTTCTCACCAGCTGGGCTACATTTCACATTGTCTAACCATGATTTTGGTGGCTAAATATAAACATTTTCGATCAAACTCTATATGGATTGTGTAATATGATGTTACAGGAGTGTCATCTGAAGAATTCTGAGAAGGTTAGTGAAAAAATTAATATATTTTGGCGATGTTGACGTTATCGCTCACTTTGGCTAGAATCAATGCTGGGCTGCTATGTGCTATGCTAATATAACGATTTATTGTGTTTTCGCTGTAAGACACTTAGAAAATCTGAAATATTGTCTATTCACAGGATCTGTGTCTTTCGATTAGTGTATGCTGTGAATTTTTACGAAATGTTTGATGATTAATAAGTAGGTAAATCAGTTGCTCTATGTAGTTATTCTAGTCCATTTGTGACGGTGGGTGCAATTGTAACCTATGCCATCTACCTGAAATATGCACTTTTTTCTAACAAAACCTATCCCATACCATAAATATGTTATCAGACTGTCATCTGATGAGTTTTTTTCTTGGTTAGGGGCTATAAATATCTTAGTTTAGCCGAATTGGTGATAGCTACTGGTGTTGGTGGACAAATAAAAGATGGTGGATTATGCTAATGTGTTTTTAGGTAATAGATGTACATCTTTACATATTGTGTCTTCCCTGTAAAACATTTAAAAAATCGGACATGTTGGCTGGATTCACAAGATCTGTGTCTTTCATTAGCTGTATTGGACTTTAATGTGTGAAAGTTAAATATTTTAAAAAAATATTTTTTTTGAATTTCGCGGCTCTGCCTTTTCAGTGGGGGTGGGGGGGGAGTGCCGCTAGCGGCACCCTCATCCTAGACAGGTTAATGAAATTGCAGTGTTAGAATTCTAAAAAATAACTTCATTACGACATCCAGCTTCGGTATAGCTAGAGTACCCCAAAGTTGGGCGCCGGCGACTAGTTCACATGCACGACAGATATTTGAAATAGCATCATAAAATGTTTCTTACTTTTGCTGATCTTCCATCAGAATGTTGGACAAGGTGTCCTTTGTCAAGAACAATCGTTGTTTGGATTTAGAACGTCCATTTTCCCTCTTGAATTAGCAAACGCACTAGCCAAGTGGCGCGAATTTCTCCATGTCAACAAACGGAAGAGAACGAAACACGGCAAAACTCCCGAAAAATTTTCAATAATCTGATTAAACTATATTGAAAAAACATACTTTACGATGATATGGTCACATGTATCAAATAAAATCAAAGTCGGAGATATTAGTCGCCTATAACGGCAGCTAAACAGAAGGCAAATCCAGGTCCCCCTTCGCGCTCTCCAGAAAACAGGAAATGTCACACGTCATACAAAGAGCTTGTATTCCACTTCAGACCAAGATAAACACTAAATTTCTTCTCTCACCGCCTCTTGACATCCAGGGGAAGGTCTATGAAGTGCACGTATACTAATACGTATCATGCCCATTTATAGGCAGGAAGTAGAACAGAGCCTCGATTTCAGACTTTCCACTTCCTGGTCAGGAAGTTTGTGCCAAATGAGTTCTGTTTGACTCACAGATATAATTCAAACGGTTTTAGAAACTAGAGAGTGTTTTCAATCCAATAGTAATAATAATATGCATATTGTACGAGCAAGAATTGAGTACGAGGCCGTTTGAAATGGGCACTTTTTATCTGGCTACTCAATATTGTCCCTGCAGCCCAAACAGGTTAAAGCCAGACTCAGTAAGTCCAAATTTAAATGTCACTTTTTTTCCGGTTGAAAATATCTTGAAATGTATAGATGAAATGATCACAGTTAAGGTTTTACTAATTATAGGTACAGCAGCTTTGTTTACAAATTGCAGGTAAGATTTCTCCAGGTAATTATGATACATAGGCCTATTGATAATTTCTCGCATGTACATTCTATCTGTCCCTCTGATCCATCCACAACTACAGCAACACATCAACAATACATATCTAGCTACATGTATATCCCTCTCAATATAAACAAGCCTCATAAATGAGAGCTGAGTGATACAGAATAAACATGTAATTTAGCTGACAAATGCCATGTATTAACTGTTAATAATATTGGCTCCTGGCTGTCAGTCTGTGTGAGAGCTGACGATATGCAGGAGTGCAAATTTGAAAACACTGGAGGGTCTGTCATTACAAAGCTAATTTGATGTTGCTAGCTTGAGCTTCTGAATGAAAACTGGAATTGTGGGTGATTTTCATTCAACAAGGTATTGAGAATATTTTCCTATTGTAACACTTGCTAGTCGGACCATATTTTAGACTTCTCAGCATGACCAGTGCCAGCAGCATGCTGGACACTCTGAATAATAATCAAGCAATCCAGCTCTGTCTACTGTAGGGCTGACCCAATTTAGACAATTATTTGATTTTCTGGTCGATAGGTTGTTGGTCATCCTACAGTAGTTGAGCAGTAGCAACAAAAAAATAAATGCTACACTTGTGATAAACAAGTTTTTTTTTTTTCATTCCATTTACGCGTTTTGTCAATGTAGTCGTTGTCTATTGTTTTGAGTGCTCATGTCAATGTTGACACCTGAGTAAGGACGCGCATTGGCTTAACGCACCATCTCTAATGAGCTGTGGACCTTCTTCAAGTAATGTTTTCTTCACCTCATACAGCAAGCAAATTAAGTCTGTTTTTACATCAATTGAGAATGACAATAGTTCCTCAATGTATTTGAAAAATCTTTCCAGCTCTCTCCCTTTCGATAACCAATCAGCGTGAAAGGGAAAAATGTCATGCTCTGATCCAGTGGAAATGTCATAAAATAGGCCTACCTGATTATTTATTGTCTGATGGCCTACAGTTGTGTGGGAGCTTACTGGCATGGGAAACTCTGAGGGCCCAGAATATTTTATACAAAGTTACTTTTTAGGTTTGTATCATTTTCATTTAGATTTAGATAGAATTTTGATTAACCACATGACAAAAAATTTCAGATACGAAGACATTCATATAAATAAATGAAACTGTTGAAATGAAACAATAACTGGCACGTAGATCAGTAGAAATGGTAAGATAAATTGGCATTCCTCATGTAGCCTATTACCGGCAGCTTCAGGAAAGTAACGACAGAATCTGCCAAAGCCAGTAGGAGCGGGAGGAGGATGGTCGGGTCAGGTTATGTTTTTTTTCTTCTAGTTATCTTGAGCTCTGGCTCCCTCTTGAGTCATTTGTGTCTTATTTCATCAAACAGTGCGCTTAAGGCATCAGACAAGCTCAATCCATACACTGTTTATTTAAAACACATTGGGTGTGTCTACAGTTGAAGTCAGAAGTTTACATAAACTTAGCTTGTAGTCATTAACCTGTCTAGGATCAGCGTGGCGCTAGCGGCACACCCCCCCCCCCCACTGAAAAACCAGTGCCGCGAAATTCAAAAAAAATATTTTTTTAAAATATTTAACTTTCACACATTAAAGTCCAATACAGCTAATGAAAGACACAGATCTTATGAATCCAGTCAACATTTCCGATTTTTAAAATGTTTTACAGGGAAGACACAATATGTAAAGATGTACATCTATTACCTAAAAACACATTAGCATAATCCACCATCTTTTATTTGTCCACCAACACCAGTAGCCATCACCAATTCGGCTAAACTAAGATATTTATAGCCCCTAACCAACAAAAAAACTCATTAGATGACAGTCTGATAACATATTTATGGTATGGGATAGGTTTTGTTAGAAAAAAGTGCATATTTCAGGTAGATGGCATAGTTTACAATTGCACCCACCATCACAAATGGACTAGAATAATTACAATGAGCAACGTGTGTACCTAACTACTAATCATCAAACATTTCGTAAAAATACACAGCATACACGAATCGAAAGACACAGATCCTGTGAATACAGACAATATTTCAGATTTTCTAAGTGTCTTACAGCGAAAACACAATAAATCGTTATATTAGCTTAGCACATAGCAATTAGCAGCCCAGCATTGATTCTAGCCAAAGTGAGCGATAAAAGTCAACATCGCCAAAAGATATTAATTTTTTCACTAACCTTCTCAGAATTCTTCCGATGACACTCCTGTAACATCACATTACAACATGCATATACAGTTTGATCGAAAATGTTTATATTTAGCCACCAAAATCATGGTTAGACAATGTGAAATGTAGCTCAGCTGGTCAGAAAATGTCCTTGCGCCACTTAGACAGTGATCTACTCTTATACATAAATACTCATAAACGTGACTAAAAAATATAGGGTGGACAGGGATTGATAGACAATTTAATTCTTAATACAATTGCGTTATTACATTTTTTAATTTATCCTTACTTTTCAATACAGTTTGCGCCAAGCGAAGCTACGTCAAAAAACATGGCGTCCTAAGCCACTAAAATGTTTCGACAGAAACACGATTTATCATAATAAAAATGTCCTACCTTGAGCTGTTCTTCCATCAGTATCTTGGGCAAAGGATCCTTTCTTGGGAGAAATCGTCTTTTGGTGGAAAGCTGTCCTCTTGCCATGTGGAAATGTCAACTGCGTTCGGGATGAACTGAAAAGCGTGCCCAACTTTTCACATCGTTGCAAAAATAAATGTCCCAAAATCGCACTAAACGGATATAAATTGCTATAAAACGCTTTAAATTAACTACCTTATGATGTTTTTAACTCCTATAACGAGTGAAAAGATGACCGGAGAAATATAACAGGCTAAACTAACGCTTGGAACAGGTGCGCGCCGGTGTCCTCTAGGCTCATGACGCAGCTCCCAAAGAATGACTAGCTTCAGGGTTTTTTCATTTGTAGGGCCTGTGAACGCGCAATCGACCCTGTTGGAATCGTCATCACGTAAAGGCATCCAGGGGAAGACGTAAGAAGTGTCCGTATAGTCATAGCAACGACAGTGCCCTTTTAAATGACTTCAGAAGAGTGGCCAACATTTCTCAAATCTGACTCCATGTCAGGGAAATTGCTGTAGAATGGGCTCTGTTCCACTTAGAGACAAAATTTCAACTCCTATAGAAACTATAGACTGTTTTCTATCCAATAATAATAATAATATGCATATTGTACGATCAAGGATTTTGTGGGAAGCCGTTTAAAAAATTAGCAAAATTAGCATAAATAGTCTAAACAGCGCCCCCATCCCCAACAGGTTAAAACTCGTTTTTCAACCACTCCACAAATTTCTTGTTAACGTCTCTAGGGTAGGGGGCAGCATTTGGAATTTTGGATGAAATGCATGCCCAAATTAAACGGCCTGTTTCTTGGATTGGATTTTTTCTCAGGTTTTTGCCTGCCATATGACTTCTGTTATACTCACAGACATCATTCAAACAGTTTTATAAACTTGAGTGTTTTCTATCCAAATCTACTAATTATATGCATATTCTATGGCTGAGTAGCAGGCAGGTTAATTTGGGCACGCTTTTCATCCAAAATTCCGAATGCTGCCCCCTATCCTAGTGAAGTTAAAACCTGTTAAGGCTAGGGGGTGCTGTTGTCACTATTTATGGTAATTGTGTAATTTTTGAAACGGCTTCCTACAAAATTCTTGATCGTACAATATGCATATTATTATTATTATTGGATAGAAAACAGTCTATAGTTTCTATAGGAGTTGAAATTTTGTCTCTAAGTGGAACAGAACTCATTCTACAGCAATTTCCCTGACATGGAGTCAGATTTCAGAAATTTTGGCCCCTGTTCTGGAGTCAGTTTTAAGGCCACTGTTATTCCTATGAGTATACGGACACTGCTTACGTCTTCCCCTGGATGCCTTTACGTGATGACGATTTGAATGGTGTCGATTGCGCAATCACAGGCACTATAAATGAAAAAACCCTGTATGTAGGAACTCTTTTCTTGGTGCGTCATGCGCGCGGAGGATACCGACCCACTGTTTTTCCAAGCACTAGTGTAGCCAGTTATATGTCTCCGGTCATATTTCTACTCGTTATAGGAGTTAAAAACATCATAAGGTAGTTAATTTAAACCGTTTTATAGCAATTTATATCCGTTTAGTGCGATTTTGGGACATTTATTTCTGAGACAATGTGAATCTCTGGGCACGCTTCCAGTTCATGCCGAACGCAGTTGGCATTTCCACATGGCAAGAGGACAGCTTTCCACCAAAAGACGATTAAACCCAAGAAAGGATGCTTTGCCCAAGATTCTGATGGAAGAACAGCTCAAAGTAGGAACAATTTATTATGATAAATCGTGTTTCAGTCGAAAAATGTTAGTGGCTTAGGACACCATTTTTTTTTACTTAGCTTCGCTTGGCGCAAACTGTATTGAAAGGTAAGGATAATTTAAAAAATGTAATTCCGCGATTGTATTAAGAATTAAATTGTCTATCAATCGCTGTCCACCCTATATTTTTTAGTCACGTTTATGAGTATTTATGTATACGACTAGATCACTGTGTAATATGGCGCAGGATATTTTCTGACCAGCTGGGCTACTTTTCTCATTGTCTAACCATGATTTTGGTGGCTAAATATGCACATTTTCGAACAAACTGTATATGTATGTTGTAATGTGATGTTACAGGAGTGTCATCTGAAGAATTCTGAGAAGGTTAGTGAAAAAATTAATATATTTTGGCGATGTTTACGTTATCGCTCTCTTTGGCTAGAATCAATGCTGGGGTAATGTTTGCACATGTGCTATGCTAATATAACGATTTATTGTGTTTTCGCTGAAATATTGTCTGTATTCACAGGATCTGCGTCTTTCGATTAGTGTATGCTGTGTATTTTTACGAAATGTTTGATGATTAGTAGTTAGGTAAACACGTTGCTCATTGTAATTATTCTAGTCCATTTGTGACGGTGGGTGCAATTGTAAACTATGACATCTACCTGAAATATGCACATTTTTCTAACAAAACCTATCCTATACCATAAATATGTTATCAGACTGTCATCTGATGAGTTTTTTTCTTGGTTAGGGGCTATCAATATCTTAGTTTAGCCGAATTGGTGATAGCTACTGTTGTTGGTGGACAAAGTAAAGATGGTGGATTATGCTAATGTGTTTTTAGCTAATAGATTTACATCTTTACATATTGTGTCTTCCCTGTAAAACATTTTAAAAATCGGACATGTTGGCTGGATTCACAAGATCTGTGTCTTTCATTAGCTGTATTGGACTTTAATGTGGGAAAGTTAAATATTAAAAAAATATATTTTTTTTGAATTTCCCGGCTCTGCCTTTTCAGTGGGGGTGGGGGGGGTGTGCCGCTAGCGGAACGTGTGTCCTTTAAAGGTTAAGTCTGCGTAAGTTGGGTGTATTGGCAGCCTTAAAACAATAATGCATGTATTTGCTTCCGTGTAGATCCTGGCAGCCTCATTCTCTTGTTTGTGTAAGAACTGTAGATGTGGCTCCACTGGGAATCCCAGCCTAGGAATGGCCGAACCCCCCGAGGTGAAAATAAGAACATTCTCCAGGGTTAAAGGCTATGCGTTCCCCTCTGAAAAAAGAAAGGGGGGGACATTAAAGTCCATAAGCAACACTTACTGGAGAACACGATACTCTAAGTGAAAGTAGTTTGAGATTTAATGTATCTATTACGTTCTTAGGGGGCCCATGAAAGTGTAAGGCTATAAAATGCTGTCCCACAGTTGTGAGAGTGATTAGGTGATATATTTTACTGACGTGGGCCATGTTACTTCATTGATCATGGTTTTGCATCTAACCTTCCACCTCCAGAAGTCAGTCCCTCCAGAAACATATTGCTCTTTGATTGGTACCAGGTGGGGAGCGTTCTGCTTTGAAGAGAGAAGCTATGTCTTTGGCCAAAAGAGGCTTCTCAGCGTAGATGAAAACCTCTCTGAAGAGGCTTGCGTGTCTATTCATGTAGGGCAGGAGACCTAGACACTCCAGACCCTTTTTGAATCTATAAAGTAAAAAAAGTCACATAATGAATTTCCTGTGAAGAATTTAACTCAGCTTATGAGATTCCTTAGATATATGGAAACTCACTGCTCAAGAGTATCCCATAGCCTACTTTCTAAGTAGAACTTTGTGGCTGACTCCACCAGGGCTTCCCTCTCCTCCAATGTAAGAATGTATCCCACTGAACCCAACATGACAGGTTGTTCAGAGACCTCCATGACTGCTTCCTGTGACTCGTCAAGAGTTTGTGCTAACCGGATCTTAGATAGTTCAATAACAGTGTTTTGGGACAAATTAGCAAAACACCAACTGTTTATCACTACCCTTAAAAATATTGACTGTCAACAAAAGGAAACCAAATCCACTTGGGAAAATATTTATGAACAACTACAACCCTAATATTTTTTTTTACTTTGTGCAAATTAACAGTAACAACATCCATCACAGTATAAAGTGACTTACCTTCTCCAACTTCTCTCTGAAGTCATATTCCGCAATTTCTTTCAGTTCTGGCACAGAAGGTTGTACGCCACAAACTTGCCTGTATAGCCTCTCTGGAGAAAATTGTGGCTCTACACCCCCATGTACCAGACAGCAATCATGTGGCCCAACCTGTTTGTATACGCCATCATAGATGCACTGTCACGCAGAAGACAAACAGTAAATAAGAACACATTACGGAACATGCAAAAATCACGTCTTACATATTGCCGTAAACAAACGTGTCTTTGTTGGTATAAAAGTGTAACTCACCTTGAGAGTTGCAAGAAAGGCATTTTGCCAATCAGGTTCGTCAAATAGTGCAGAGGAATGGATGGCACTCATTAGCAGCCAGAGAAATTATCTTGAGGGACCAGCCTCATCAGCTGCCCCTTCACCAATTCCGTCAGCATCCCTAAAAACTAAGTCTATTTTTAAAGCGTCCTCTCAATGCATAATGATAAACGTTGTCCCTCACCACATTTATTTGGTTGTTATCAGGGGCAAAAGCAGAGTCAACCTTGCTGCTCATTAACTTCAGCAGTGTTTGGAGGTCAACACTAAAAAAGAGAACTTCAGAATAACAAACCTCAGATACTTCCCACAATTCATCTGTAATAACAAGACATTTAATTATTTACAGGGATGACTTACTCATTGTCATCATCACCAACATCAACAGACGAGAGTGGACTCCATGGAGGGGAGGCCACTAATTGTGGTGAAGGTCGACGATAAGCCTCAGAGAATGGTGGAGGGGAGGCCACATGAAGACGTATAGGCGGAGGGGGGGCCACAGGAAGTTGGGCTGGTGGAGGAGGGGCCAAGCCCTTAATCTTTTCCTCCAGAGCCAAGTCTGACATGTCAGAATATAACGGTGCATGTGACAGATAGAAGTGTCTGGAGAATAAAAATAAAAAAAGAGTAATAATGGCCAGGAATGAGGTAATGTATATCATCATAGAAATGTTAAAGTCCTGTCTTGATTATAGTACTTCTAAATTGTTTGATTGGTAAGAAAATGGAAACCATGTGTCTAGTTTATAGCATTACTCCCAAGCACGATTGACCTTAGACAATGTTTGACTGTCAATCAGGACACATGTAGAATATCTGCCATCTGAGGCACACTGAAAGCACAGGACATCAGAAAACTCAGTTGCTCTTGAGTGATGGCATAACAAGGTGCACCTCCAGCTTCTCTCCAATTTCGAGGAGCTAGGTAACCGGAACTGTCTGTAACAATAATACAGCACTGTGTTTATGCTACTTAATGTATTGTGACACCGCCTGTCCCGCTCATTCCAAAAACAAGTTTAAATGATAGTAACTGTAAATTGTGGCCAAGTAATGTTTTTATAATATTGGATTTTAACAAGAACGAATACAATGGGCAGCAAGATAATGAAGAATGAAAAAAAATCTACAGCCTATCAACATGACCTGGTTTGAATGCTCAACAGTAAGCCCAACCACACCTATTACAATGCTGCTTACCTTGTTGTGCATGCCAGCCAGAGGTACAAATCTCCTGAATGAACTGAGATAATTGATCAATTAGGTAATCTGCTGAAACAACATTTATCAGCCTCCCCCTAGCCCACTCAATGCTCCTCTGCATGGTTTCCATTCTGCAAGACGACAGTTTTGAGAGACCATGGGAATGTGATTCCTGTTCAAACAGTGCCATAGTACTAACATTAACATTCCTGGTGTATGTCTGAAGTTGTTAATTTCTACATCATAGGCTTAGATGAAATATTAATATTTCAAAGGGTATTCAAAAGTAATATCTGTGCTGTTGGAAAGCTATATGTTGTAGATATTAGCAAAGTTTTACAGGGTTGTCCTAGGTCAAATGAGCTTGGTAAATGTTTTCATGCTAATCGCAAGCTAGCGCAGTTAAGGCTAGGTAGCATTGAAATTATAGCTAGCCAGTCAGCCTGCCTGTCTGAAGTTTTAGACCTTCAGCTATTGTTTTGCCATAACAACTGTGGCTATGGCCAGGGTTTGAGGCTAAGGGACGTTAGCAAGCTAACTAGTAACTAATTTAGCAATCCAGCCATTTAAATACCAGCATTCATTAATATATATATATATATATATATTGTAGCAGGCTCAAGGGTGTGGGGTTTCCACGTCAACCAAGTGCAATAACAAAGCATGCACCAGTAGTACAAATATAATGCAAATGGGGAGTTTATTAGGGATTTTGGTACACTGGGGAAGAGGGCGGAATTCACCAATCACACTCGGGTCCTCAGCCAATCCGGTCCAGTACACAAAGGGAGGTAGTCCAGATCACAACGGGTAATCACAAAGATATTGCTCTCTCTTCTCCCACTTTTCATGACGCACTTGGCTCTTTCCTACTCTGCCCCTTTGTGCATGCTGCTTCCTCCTTTATCCCCAAGCACTCCCTGGCTCAATGATCCACAGGCTCGGGGGTGGAGCCAGCGTTCTGTAAGATATCTCCACTCAATAACCACTCCCCTCACCTCTCCCTGCCGTCTACCACAATATACTACATATACTAGCTACATATATAAAATACTCCCTTGGCCCAATCCGACTTACAATATTAGCAACACATAGGCCTAAGTCATTTGCACGGCTGTCTCAGTGTCTGAGCCTCCAACATAGCCATAAACAGATCCATCCTCTGTGTTAGCTAGCTGATAAAGTTCATGATTAAATAATAATAGTATTTTTTTTAAATAAACCTTGTTAACGTGGACAGAAGAGCATCAAGTCCAGGATTATCGGAGAGCAGAAGCCATGTGCAGTCATTTAGGGTCTGTTTGCAGCGGATAAGGAAGTTCCTTCTCGTCATCTTCAACTGTGCTGTTGTTGCTTCAAACTGACTTTACACAGATTAAAGAAATCTGGTTGAAAGGAGGAGCTATGGAAATTGTCTGGTAAAATTTGCATATTAAAGAACGGTTCAGTTAGTGTGTGTAGGTATATATTTAGCAGTTGTAGGTGTAAATTTGACGTGTGAAGGATCACTTGCAGCCATTTATTTAGCACGTTGTCCCGCCTGCAAGCACATTTACACTCACTTATTTGATGGATGTAGGCGTTAACTTAGCCTGTGAAGGCGTTAACTTAACTCGTGAAGACGTTCATTTAGCGCCTGCACCTGCTTACTTTACACACGTAGCATTAAAAAGATTGCGTCTTGACCACGTGCTTTATGACCCAATCGGCCTTCTATTGCATTGTGACATGGTACTTGAAGGGGAAACGGAGGTGAATCATTTGGAACACTGTTTAGATTGAGCACATCTAAGCGAAGTCTATACTTTGTCAAGACGATATAAACGTATGGATGTGTTCTAGAAAATTATGGCCATATCGTCTATTGGTTGATTTGATGATCTAGAGTACATGTAATTGTTTTAAAAGAGTTATGAAATGTGATAGTTTGTAATCCCCAATCTGAAGTGACAATAATGATATAGCTATGACACATTCCGAGATGATTTCCAGATTTTCACAGGTGGACCACTTAGAAGTTAAATCATGGGGGAAAATGTGTATTTTATCCACTGATAGAAAATAGGTTTTCACCAAATTTGCAGGACTTTCAATTCCGATTGTCAGAGGCATTATAAATCACATCAAATCAAATTGTATTCGTCACATGTTTCAAAAACAACAGGTGTAGACTAAGAGTGAAACCCTTACTTATGGGCCAAGCCCAACAATGCAGAGAGAAAGAAAATATAGAAGAAATTGAAAACTAAAACACGTAATAATAATTACACAATGAGTAACGATAATTTGGCTATATACACGGGGTACCAGTACCGAGTCGATGTGCAGGTGTACGAGGTAAATTAAGCAGATATACATATAACTAGGAATAGTGATATAAAATAAACAGTGGCAGCAGCGAATGTGATGAGACAAAAAAGTGCAAAAAGGGTGGATGCAGAAAATCTGGCTAGCTATTTGGCTAACTATTTAGCAGTCTTATGACTTGTGGGTAGAAACTGTTCAGGGCCCTGTTGGTTCCAGACTTGGTGCATATGTACCACTTGCCGTTATCAGAAAGAACAGAACTTGGGTGGCTGGAGTCTTTGAAAATGTTTAGGGCTTGACACCTCCTGGTAAAGAGGTCCTGGACGGCAGGGAGCCCGGCCCCAGTGATGTACTGGGCTGTACACACTTCCCCCTGTAGCGCCTTGCAGACGGATGCCAAGCAGTTGCCATACCAAGGATTGGTGGAGCCAGTCAAGATGCTCTAAATTGTGCAGCTGTATACGATTTTGAGGATCTGAGGGCCCATGCCAAAGCTTTTCAGCATCCTGAGGGGGAAGAGGCGTTGTCGCGCCCCCTTCACGACTGTGTTGTTGTGTGTGACCCATGATAGATCCTTAATACACCAGTTTAGTGTTTCCTTTTAAGATAACCATTATTATAACAAAGATGCATTTTCTACCCTCCATTTCCAAGGTACAATACATTACTCTGCCACCCTCAGGTTCTCAGAACTAAACTTTTAAACCTAATGGGTTGTGAAGCTGCCGACAACTCAGCTCAATTACCCCATTATAACCAAGGTGTAATGGTGTGAATAAATTAAAGAGTACAACAAAGTTAACAAAGTTGCTAAGGATATGTATGCATGTGCCTACGTGTGTGAGTGGGTTTGTGATTTGAAGACCATGTGCACAAATCCTCTACCAAATTAGCAGGTTATAACCCAGACATTGTGATAGCACCCAATCACAGAAGGAAAGCAGACATACCTTTATGTAAATAAAGTATGTTATGGTTCCTCTCTTTCCACTCATGACCCAGCAGAAATGACTGTAACACCTTTGGATAGCAGAGATATGCTGATCCCCTCTGTTTCCAAGACAACAGAGTGGCAGGCACGGAAGATTGACACTTCCTCTTCTGTGTTCACTAATCTCCACGGAGGGAATGTGTTTTTGCGCTGCTTAATCAAACACCTTTGGAGATTAAGTCAAATACATTACTTCAAATTCAGCCTTGTTGAATTATTTCTACCAGGAATACGAGCCCTGGATATGAGCATTCAGAGCACACATGAAATGTCCTCAATAGCAGTCACACAGAATAAATAACATTGTAGATTAGATTTACTGTTGAGTTTTCACATTAACAGTACATTATAATTACCTATCCCCCTTTCCAATGTCTCTTTACCCCCAATAAAACAGCATCCTCATCCATAGAGTCACAGCTTGTTTGACCTTGCCCCAGTAAAACTGGTAGAGGGGGAATATGTGGCACCTAACAGGATAACTTAATGAGGCATCTCATTCTGGAGTAAATTTAAGGAAGTAGCTCATCTCTATTTCATGTGAACGCCTGTTCAAACATTCAGTTACCAGCACAAATTTGTACAACATTTCTAAGAGGTGTCCTTATTTACCACAAAAGCTCAAACTGCTGTGCTTCGCCTGTGTGCTTTTAATAGTGACTGTACATTTTACATGAAATTCACACAGACACATCCTGAGAGTTGTTAAATGTGGAAAAAATGACAACTGATAGAAATGTATCTGTATTATTTACAAGTCCATTTCAAAGCTAGATTGGCCAGAAGCATCTCAATGGATCTTCTGGAAACTTTGAAAATCCTTTTCCATTTAATATTTTCAGACATAACTAGGTCACATTTATTTAACACATCATCTCCCTTTCGAAAAAAGCGTGAAAAAAAACAAGGGCTATAATCCATGTCCATGCTTAGTAAGTAAAATGTGAGACGTTGGTACACTGCTATAGGGAAACAGATCAAATTAAATCGCAGAGTGAAGACTGAATGTCTCTTTAATCCCACTACTCTTAACTTTAGCCGTAAGTGCTGGAAAGTTATTAACACCTTGAAATGTAAATCGCTCGGCCTGCCATTCAGGGATTAGTTTTATTATTTATCAAGGTACAGTATGGTGGATACTGGCATAAACCAAGCGGCAAGCATTCCTTATTCATACGTCCCATGGGTGTTTCCTACACAGAAAGCAGAACCAGGATATACTTTTCCCCCATCATTTTTCCTAACCACATAAAGCTTTAAACATAATTATATTACACATTTTGATTCCTCGTACCTCCAGGAGCCCAGTTGTTGAATATTTAAGATAGTGGAGGTGTGGTGAAGCTGCAGTCTCCCTGATTACTTTAGAGGAAATGTCGCGCCCTGATCTGTTTCACTTGTCCTTGTGCTTGTCTTGTTTTGCCAAGTCAACCAGCGTTTTTCCTAGCTCCTATCTTTCCCAGTCTCTATTTATTCCTAGCCCTCCTGATTCTGACCCTTGCCTGCCCTGACCTCGATCGAGCCTGACTATCACCTAGTACTGTTTGGACTCTTACCTGGTTTATGAACTCTAGCCTATCGCCTACCCCTTTTGTTATAATAAATATCAGAGCTCAACCATCTACCTCTTGTGGCTTATTGGAAAACCACAAGGAACATTCTGAGAAGTAGTATATCCTGTATCCAAATACAGTAAGAAACTATTTCCTGAAACTGAATAGTATAGTCAGGGCTGGGGAGGGGACCTTTTCAAGATTCATGAAAAATGTAGTTTGATGAGCAATTCGTTGCATTGAATTTTACAAGAGAAAAGAGACAAATCAAATTAGTTAAAAAAAACACCAATAAAAAGGGCACTTTTTTCATAGGAGGGTAAAGGGCAAGTGCTCCAGCACCCCTAGGGTTCTATCTAAAAGATAGTTTGAGCACTACAAATCATACTATGATTGTTGAATACAGTTTCTACATAAATTAAGTGGGTCTAAATTCCCCTTAGAGTAACACTCTTCCAATGCATGTCCCTAATAACCACTCTTATCAAGGGACAAGGCTATACCCAAATGCAGACACAGGAGGCAGATTGGAGATTAAGAGTTTTAATAAATCCAAAAGGGACAGGCAAAAGGTCATAATCAGATCAAAGTCCAGGAGGTACAAAGTGGCAGACAGGCTCGTGGCCAGGGCAGGCAGAATGGTCAGTCAGGCAGGTACAGAGTCCAGAAACAGGCAAAGGTCAAAACCAGGAGGACTAGAAAAAGGAGAAAAGGCAAAGCAGGAAACCGGGAAAACCGCTGGTAGGCTTGGACATACAAGACGAACTGGCACAGAGAGACAGGAAACACAGGGATAAATAAACTGGGGAAAACAAGCGACACCTGGAGAGGGTGGAGACAATAACGAGGACAGGTGAAACAGATCAGGGTGTGACAACTGTGGGTGATTGACAAACCACTGCTAAGACATGTTCAGCCTGACTGTTATCACAGTTCCATCTTAATTGGCGTTTTAGACATCACAAGATAAGCACCATGATGCAAATTGAAGCCTGGCATGTCGTTGTGTAGACTTTCAAATAATTATGTAATCGTATTGATCAGGACAGGGGGAGAGCATAGTGTGCAGGAAATTTAATTCTTACATAAAATAGATTATTGTGGTGGAATATGGCTATGTGAATCTAGTTGTGTGGTGTAGAAGAGAGGTGCTGCTTATCATGATGTGCAATAGGGCCTTTATTTATTCAAAGGAGTCTAAAACAGGTGGGTGGTGGATTGAATTAGAGACTGTTGACATTTCTAAAACATTTTATGGGATGACAATTAGAATGAGGACCCTATGATCTTAAACAATCATAGTTCGAAATGGATAAACTTTGGAATTTGCCATTTAGATCAAAATCACTCCTTTAAGCACTGAATACTTGCCTGACAGGCACCTTCACACTTCATTAACAGTCAAATCAAATGCTGAAAACATCAATTTCAATCAAGCTGCTACACAGAGGAGAGCTACTGTACAGGAAGCACAAAGCACAATGCCAGGGAGGACAAATTTCCCATCAAAATGTTGTTAGAGATTCTCTGCAAAGTTTCCTTTTAGCATACACTGTTATTGTAACGATGCACAAAGAAATACCATACATTACTCATGTAGAATAACACAGTAGCCTGAGTTTAGCTTCATATCTTATCACATTGTATTCAGGCAAAATTCACTGCCTTCCCTCACCTGTTTTTCTGATTCTGAAAGTGGTGGAGCTATTATCATGCACTTTGAGGAAGAGAGGTTCTGGGGATGACACAGGCTAAAATGTAGATTAATGACAGGGATCATCCGGCGGTGTCGTCAGCACCAGGCCACATCAATCACCACAATTTACCCAGGACTAATGATGGCCCAGGAAAACATCTTGATAATAAACTTTATAATGATGGATGGTGTCAGGGCATGTAAGGGAGAAAGCCCTGAGATCATGTTTCTTTGCACAGACGTCAGTGTTGCCAACCATACAAGAGGGAGTTTATGGTGTTTTGAAGAGGCTGCTTTTGCGAAAGTTTCATACTGTGTTTGTTGTTGACTTTTCTTCTCATTGTCAGTAAAACAAATTTTCACTTGATTCAAATAAAATGTCACAGACAACTAATGCAATCTGTTATCTTCAGTCAATCATCAGAAACTGTCTACATTATCCTCAGCAGTTGTTCCTTATTATCTTATCTTTTGTAAGTATTCCACATTTTTGGGATGCACTGTGGGAGTTGGAACACTTTGTCCTGAACAAAGACTTGATCCAAACGAGTTGGACACCATGGTGCATTGCAACCAATTCCAGAAAATCTCTCAGTTTCTAAAAAGTAGATGTTTTGATGCTTGGATTCACATTGTTTTTGTGGGTTTGTGGGACTTCCAGCTGATTGTGTAGGCTACAGTAATTGGTCAGAAATAATAACCAGCTCTATGATCTGGTCAGGCTTGCTAGGTTGCTAAACCACAGGTTCAAATGTGCTTCGTGTTATTTGACCATGTTACTGCGAGAACTGTCCGGATTACTGCCAAATCGGAACCATTTACTGAAGAATTGTGGATCACAGTCAAAATAGGAAGAAGATTTTAATCTGTCGTTTAGCAATTTAGCAAATTACCAATGTGCTGGAATGTATAGCAGCTGTTTTACAGGCTCCTGACCAATTCTGCTACACTACATGACCAAACGTATGTGGACACCTGCTCATCGAACATCTCATACCATAATCATGGGCCTTAATTAGGAGTTAGTCCCCACTTTGCTGGTATAACAGGACCCACTCTTCTGGGAAGCCTTTCCACTAGATGTTGGAGAATTGCTGCAGGGAATTACTTCCATTCAGCCACAAGATCATTAGTTAGGTCGGCACTGATGTTGGGTGATTAGGCCTGGCTCGCATCTGGCATTCCAATTCATCCCAAAGATGGGGTTGAGGTCAGGGCTCTGTGCAGGCCAGTCAAGTTCTTCCACACCGATCTCAACAAACCATTTCTGTGTGGAACTCGCTTTCTGCACGGTGGCATTATCATGCTGAAACAGGAAGGGGTCTTCCCCAAACGGTTGCCACAAAGTTGGAAGCACAGAATTGCCTAGAATGTCATTGTATGCTGCAGCATTAACATTTCCCTTCATTGGAACTAACTAGCTCGAACCATGAAAAATAGCCCCAGACCATCATTCCTCCTCCCCCAAACTTTAGAGTTGGCACTATG
Organism: Salvelinus fontinalis; assembly: GCF_029448725.1. NCBI lineage: Eukaryota > Metazoa > Chordata > Actinopteri > Salmoniformes > Salmonidae > Salvelinus > Salvelinus fontinalis. The sequence continues at coordinate 20,562,441 of NC_074682.1, forward strand.
CATTGGGGCAGGTAGTGTTCTCCTGACATTGGCCAAACCCAGATTTGTCCATTGGACTGCCAGATGGGGAAGTGTGATTCCTCACTCCGTTTCCACTGCTCCAGAGTCCAAAGGCTGAGAGGTTTACACCAGTCCAGCCGACGCTTGCCATTGTGTATGGTGATCTTAGGCTTGTGTGTGGCTGCTCGGCCATGGAACCCATTTCATGAAACTCCTGATGAACAGAGGCAGTTTGGAACGGCGGCATCCTATGACGGTGCCACGTTGCAAGTCACTGAGATCTTCAGTAAGACCATTCTACTGCAAATGTTTGTCTATGGAGATTGCATGACTGTGTGCTTGATTTTATGCAGTTGTCAGCAACAGTAGAGCTGAAATAGTCGAATTCAATCACTTGAAGGGGTGTCCACATACTTTTGTACTTATAATATATTTTGTGTTTTTTGTGCAGATCTTAACATTTTAGGTACATAATGTTTCCACCATTGTTTCCTATGATAGAAAAAAGCTGATGTACATCAGAATAGCAATCACTAACGATTTGGATGAAGATTTATACTTCAAAGTGTCGGCGACGCAGTACATACTGCCCACCCCAGACCAAGCACTAATCCCCGACACTCGGAACAGAAAGAGGTAGCAATATAGATGCCGACATGTGGGTACCCTAATGAAACCAAGGCGGCGAGTAAATAAACTGCCTCTACCCTGCAGTCACTGGAGAACAAACTGGACAAGCTCCGTTCAAGACTATCCTATCAACGGGACCTGAAGAACTGTAATATCTTCTGTTTCTCAGAAACTTAGCCCTGCAAGGGCATGGATCATATTCTAGATGGTTTTTCTATGCATCGGCAAGACAGAAGGGCAGCATTGATAAGTTCAATGGGGGTGGTGTGTGTCTCTTTGTTAACAGCTGGTGCGAATCTCTAATAAGGATGTCTCAACGTTATGTTAGCCTGAGTTACAATACTTCATGAAAAGCTGTAGACCATACCAAGAGAGTTTTCATTTATATTTTTATAGCTGTTTGCACTAAACTGATGCTAGCACTAAGGCCGCACTCAATGCACTGTGTAGGGCCATGTGCAAACAAGAAAATGTTCATCCTGAGGCAGCGCTCTTAGTGGCAGGTGATTTTAATGCAGGAAAACTGAATCCTGATTCCTGCTTACAAGCAAAACTCAAACAGGAAGTACCAGTGGCGCTTAATACGTAAGGGGTCAGATGAAGCAGATGCTAAACTATAGAACTGTTTTGCTAGCACAGACTGGAATATGTTCCGGGACTCATCTGATGGCATTGACAAGTTTACCACATCAGTCACCGGCTTCAATAATAAGTGCATCGACGACATCATCCCCAAAGTGACCGTACGTATATATCCCAACAAGAAGCCATGGATTACAGGCAACATCCGCAATGAGCTAAATGCTAGAGATGCCGCTTTCAAGGAGCGAGACAGAAATCCCGCTACGCCCTCCGACGAACCATGAAACACTAAAAGTGAAAATACAGGAATAAGACTGAATCTTACGAGACCGGCTCTGATGATCAGGGTTGACAAACTATAATGTATTATAAAGGCGAACCCAGCCACAAGCTACCCAGTGATGCGAGCCTACCAGATGAGCCTTCTATGCTCACTTCGAGTCAAGCAACAGTGAACCATGTGTGAGAGCACCAGCCGTTCTATACTACTGGCTGTAGTCGACTGTCCGTGGACACTCTCCGTAGTCGATGTGAGTAAGACCTTTCAACAAGTTAACATTCACAAGGCCGCATGGCTAGACGGGTTACCAGGACACGTACTCAGATCATGTGCTGACCAGCTGGCAAGTGTTTTCGCTGGCTTTCTTTCAACCTCTCCCGGACCCAGTCTGTAATATCTACAGTTGAAGTTGGAAGTTTACATACACTTAGGTTGGAGTCATTAAAACTCGTTTTTCAACCACTCCACAAATGTATTGTTAACATGACACAAGTAATTTTACCAACAATTGTTTACAGACAGATTATTGAACTTATAATTCACTGTATCACAATTCCAGTAGTTCAGAAGTTTACATACACTAAGTTGACTGTGCCTTCAAAGAGCTTGGAAAATTCAAAAAATTATGTCATGGCTTCTGATAGGCTAATTGACATAATTTGAGTCAATTAGATGTCACGACATCGACCGAGGCAGGCTCTCCTTCCCGTGCGGGTGGCGTTCGGCGGTCGTCGTCACCGGACTATTAGCTGCCACTGATCCTTTTCTCCCCCTCCCTATGTGGTTATTGGGTTCACCTGTTGTGTATTAGGGTTAATTAGTTGGGCTTATTAGTCAGCCGGCCCGCACGTTTCTTTGTGCGGGATTGTTTGTTTGTTTGTAAGTAGTGGTGTTGTTTTTGTGCTACGTGTTTTTCTGGACTGTGTTCCTTTCCCCCCGTGTCTGGGGTTGGTTAAATAGTACACCCAGTGTGTTAGTAGGGTGGCCTAGTTTGCCCGTGTTCATTAAAGAACATTTTGTATTGGCACCTGCTGTTTCCTGCATTTTGACTCCACACTCCGACACCCAGGCCTTACATTAGAGGTGTACCTGATGATGTGTTTTAAGGCCAACCTTCAAAAGCAGTGCCTCTTTGCTTGACATCATGGTGAAATCAAAAGAAATCAGCAAAGACCTCTGTCACGTTCTGACCATAGTTCTTTTGTGTTTTCGTTGTTTTAGTGTTGGTCAGGACGTGAGCTGAGTCGGCATTCTATGTTGTGTGTCTAGTTTTCCTGTTTCTATGTTTGGCCTGATATGATTCTCAATCAGAGGCAGGTGTTAGTCATTGTCTCTGATTGGGAACCATATTTAAGTAGCCTGTTTTGTTTTGGGTTTTGTGGGTGGTTGTCTTCTGTCTTTGTGTCTATGCACCAGATAGGACTTTTTCGTTTTTTTCACATTTGTTGTTTTCGTATTTTGTAGTGTTCACATTTATTGTCTTAACCTGTTTGGGCTGCAAGGGGCAGTATTGAGTAGCCGGATAAAAGGTGCCCATTTCAAACGGCCTCGTACTCAATTCTTGCTCGTACAATATGCATATTATTATTACTATTGGATAGAAAACACTCTAGTTTCTAAAACCGTTTGAATTATATCTGTGAGTAAAACAGAACTCCTTTTGCAGCAAACTTCCTGACAGGAAGTGGAAAATCTGAAATCGATGCTCTCTGCTAGGGCCTGCCTATTAAAGTCCTTGATATTTATTTGATTAGATGCACTTCATACGTCTTCCACTAGATGTCGACAAGCAGTGAGAGAAGAAATGGATTGTGTAACTTGATCTGGGCTCGAATAAATGCTCTTTGTATGACGTGTCACCAGTTTTCTGGAGTGCGCGCCAAGGGACCTGGATTTGCCTTCTGATAAGCTGTCGTTATGGACGACTAATATCTCCGGCTTTGATTTTATTTGATACATGTGACAATATCATCGTAAAGTATGTTTTTTCAATATAGTTTCATCAGATTATTGAAATTTTTTCGGGAGTTTTGCCGTGTTCCGTTCTCTGAGTTTGTTGACGATAGAGAGATTCGCGCCACTTGGCAAGTGTGCTTGCTAAATCCAGAGGGAAAAAGGCCGTTCTAAATCCAAACAACGATTGTTCCCGACAAAGGACCCCTTGTACAACATTCTGATGAAAGATCAACAAAAGTAGGACCCATTTTATGATGCTATTTCATATATCTGTTGTACATGTGAACTAGTCATTTGCGGCCAGGTTTTGGGTACTCTCTCGCCATAACGTAAACTGCATATCGTAATGAAGTTATTTTTAGAATTCTAACACGGCGATTGCATTAAGAACTAGTGTATCTATCATTTCCTATACAACATGTATTTTTTAGTTATGTTTATGAATAGCTATTTGGTCAGAATATGTGTGTCAGAAAAAGTGTCAGAAAAATATCGTTGCTGTTTAGACGTTGTGGAAAAAGTAGCTAAGATAACAACATGTATAACCACTGATTTCAGCTCTAAATATGCAAATTTTCGAACAAAACATAAGTGTATGTATAACTTGATGTTATAGGACTGTCATCTGATGAAGCTTATCAAGGTTAGTCAAAAATTATATATTTTGCTGGTTTGTTACGATCGCTAACTTTTGCTACTGGGGAATGGCTTGTGTTTCTGGCTATTGTGGTAAGCTAATATAACGCTATATTGTGTTTTCGCTGTAAAACACTTAATAAATCGGAAATATTGGCTGGATTCACAAGATGCTTGTCTTCCATTTGCTGTACACTATGTAATTTTCAGAAATGTTTTATGATGAGTATTTAGGTATTTGACGTTGGTGTCTGTAATTATTCTGGCTGCTTTCGGTGCAATTTCTGATTGTAGCTGCAATGTAAACTATGATTTATACCTGAAATATGCACATTTTTCTAACAAAACATAGATTTATTGAATAACATGTTATAAGACTGTCATCTGATGAAGTTGTTTGGTTGGTTCTTGGTTAGTTAGGTTGGCTTTGTGCATGCTACCTGTGCTGTGAAAAATGTCTGTCATTCTTTGTATTTGGTGGTGAGCTAACATAAATATACGTGCTGTTTTTGCTGTAAAACATTTTAAAAATCGGACATGTTGGCTGGATTCACAAGATGTGTACCTTTCATTTGCTGTATTGGACTTGTTAATGTGTGAAAGTTAAATATTTCTAAAAAAATATATTTTGAATTTCGCGCCCTGCACTTGAAGTGGCTGTTGTCATACTGATCCCGACATAGGGCTTGCAGCCATAAGAAGTTGTCTTAAGCAATTTCAAGGCAATGCTACCAAATACTATTTGAGTGTATGTAAACTTCTGACCCACTGGGAATGTGCTGAAATAAATCATTCTCTCTACTATTATTCTGACATTTCACATTCTTAACCTGTTGGGGATGGGGGCGCTGTTTAGACTATTTATGCTAATGTGGCTAATTTTTTAAACGGCTTCCCACAAAATCCTTGATCGTACAATATGCATATTATTATTATTATTGGATAGAAAACAGTCTATAGTTTCTATAGGAGTTGAAATTTTGTCTCTAAGTGGAACAGAGCCCATTCTACAGCAATTTCCCTGACATGGAGTCAGATTTGAGAAACGTTGGCCACTTTTCTGAAGTCATTTAAACGGGCACTGTCGTTGCTATGACTATACGGACACTTCTTACGTCTTCCCCTGGATGCCTTTACGTGATGACGATTCCAACGGGCTCGATTGCTCGTTCACAGGCCCTACAAATGAAAAAAACCTTTAGCTAGCAAGTCTTTTCTTGCTGCGTAACGCGCGTGGAAGACACCGACCCTCTCCTGTTCCAAGCATTAGTTTAGCCTGTTATATTTCTCCGGTCATCTTTTCACTCGTTATAGGAGTTACAAACATCACAAAGTAGTTAATTTAAAGCGTTTTATAGCAATTTATATCCGTTTAGTGCGATTTTGTGACATTTATTTTTGCAACGATGTGAAAAGTTGGACACGCTTTTCAGTTCATCCCGAACGTAGTTGACATTTCCACATGGCAAGAGGACAGCTTTCCACCAAAAGACGATTTCTCCCAAGAAAGGATCCTTTGCCCAAGATACTGATGGAAGAACAGCTCAAGGTAGGACATTTTTATTATGATAAATCGTGTTTCTGTCGAAACATTTTAGTGGCTTAGGACGCCATGTTTTTTGACGTAGCTTCGCTTGGCGCAAACTGTATTGAAAAGTAAGGATAAATTAAAAAATGTAATAACGCAATTGTATTAAGAATTAAATTGTCTATCAATCCCTGTCCACCCTATATTTTTTAGTCACGTTTATGAGTATTTATGTATAAGAGTAGATCACTGTCTAAGTGGCGCAAGGACAAATTCTGACCAGCCGAGTTACATTTCACATTGTCTAACCATGATTTTGGTGGCTAAATATAAACATTTTCGATCAAACTGTATATGCATGTTGTAATGTGATGTTACAGGAGTGTCATCGGAAGAATTCTGAGAAGGTTAGTGAAAAAATTAATATCTTTTGGCGATGTTGACTTTTATCGCTCACTTTGGCTAGAATCAATGCTGGGCTGCTAATTGCTATGTGCTAAGCTAATATAACGATTTATTGTGTTTTCGCTGTAAGACACTTAGAAAATCTGAAATATTGTCTGTATTCACAGGATCTGTGTCTTTCGATTCGTGTATGCTGTGTATTTTTACGAAATGTTTGATGATTAGTAGTTAGGTAAACACGTTGCTCATTGTAATTATTCTAGTCCATTTGTGATGGTGGGTGCAATTGTAAACTATGCCATATACCTGAAATATGCACTTTTTTCTAACAAAACCTATCCCATACCATAAATATGTTATCAGACTGTCATCTAATGAGTTTTTTTGTTGGTTAGGGGCTATAAATATCTTAGTTTAGCCGAATTGGTGATGGCTACTGGTGTTGGTGGACAAATAAAAGATGGTGGAATATGCTAATGTGTTTTTAGGTAATAGATGTACATCTTTACATATTGTGTCTTCCCTGTAAAACATTTTAAAAATCGGAAATGTTGACTGGATTCATAAGATCTGTGTCTTTCATTAGCTGTATTGGACTTTAATGTGTGAAAGTTAAATATTTTAAAAAAATATTTTTTTTGAATTTCGCGGCACTGGTTTTTCAGTGGGGGGGGGGGGGGTGTGCCGCTAGCGCCACGCTGATCCTAGACAGGTTAAAATAAAGTGGTGATGTTAACTGACCTAAAACAGGGAATAGGATAGGATTACTAGGATTAAATGTCAGGAATTGTGAAAAACTGTGTGTAAATGTAATTGGCTAATGTGTATGTGACTTTAACTGTACATATAAATATACGGATGAGCAATGGCAGAGCGGCACAGGCAAGATGCAATAGATAGTATAAAACACAGTATATACATATGAGATGAGTAATGCCAGCTACATAAACATTATTAAAGTGACTAGTGTTCCATTCCTTAAAGTTGCCAGTAATTTCTAGTCTATGCCTATAGGCAGCAGGCTCTAATGTGCTAGTGATGGCTGTTTAACAGTCTGATGGCCATGAGAATGAAGCTGTTTTTCAGTCTCTCGGTCCCAGCTTTGATGCACCTTTACTGACCTCGTCTTCTGGATGATAGCGGGGTGAAGAGGCAGTGGCTCGGGTGGTTGATGTCCTTGATGATCTTTTTGGCCATCCTGTGACATTGGGTGGTGTAGGTGTCCTGGAGGGCGGATAGTTTGCCCACGGTAATGCGTTGGGCAGACCACACGACCCTCTGGAGCCTTGCAGTTGCGGGCGGTGCAGTTGCCATACCAGGCGGTGATACAGCCTGACAGGATACTTTCAACTATGCATCTGTAAAAGTTTGAGGGTTTTAGGTGACAAGCCACATTTCTTTATCCTCCTGAGGTTGAAGAGGCTCTGTTGCGCTTTCTTCACCATGCTGTCTGTGTGGGTGGTCCAATTCAGTTTGTTAGTGATGTGTACGCCAAGGAACTTGAAGCTTTCCACCTTCTCCACTGTGGTCCTGTCGATGTAGATAGGGGGGTGCACCCTCTGCTGTTTCCTGAAGTCCACGATCATCTCCTTTGTTTTGTTGATTTGTTGACTAAGAGGCTATTTTCCAGAAACCACACTCCCAGAGCCATCACCTCATCCCTGTCGGCTGTCCCGTCATCATTGGTAATCAAGCATACTACTGTTATGTCGTCTGCAAACTTGATGATTGAGTTGGATGCGTCCTTGGCCACACAGTCATGGGTGAACAGGGAGTACAGGAGGGGGCTGAGCACGTACCCTTGTGGGGCCCCAGTGTTGAGGATCAGTGGTGGAGGGGATGTTTCCTACCTTCACTACCTGGGGGCGGCTTGTCAGGAAGTCCAGGACCCAGATGCACAGGACGGGGTTCAGACCCAGGGCCTCAAGCTTAGTGATGAGCTTGGAGGGTACTATGGTGTTGAATGCTGAGCTATGTTCAATAAACAGCATTCTTACATATATATTCCTCTTGTCCAGATGGGATAGGGCAGAGTGATGGCGATTGCATTGTCTGTGGATCTATGGAGGCGGTAAGCAAATTGAAGTGGGTCTAGGATGGCAGGTAGTGTAGAAGTGATATGATCCTTGACTAGTCTCTCAAAGCACTTCATGATGACAGAATTGTACTAGTCATTAAGTTCAGTTACTGTTGCCTTCTTGGGTATAGGAACAATGGTGGGCATCTTTATTCATGTGGGTACAGCAGACTGGGATAGGGAAAGATTGAATATGCCCATAAACACACCAGCCAGCTGGTCTGCACGTGCTCTGTGGACGTGGTTAGGGATGACTTCTGGGCCGGCACCCTTGCGAGGGTTAACACGTTTTACTCACATCGGCCACGGAGAAGGACATCCCACAGTCCATGTTGGTGGCACTATGTTATCCTCCAAGCGTGCGAAGAATGTGTTTAGCCTGTCCAGATTCAAGACATCGGTCTCGGCGACGTGGCTGATTTTCCTTTTGCAGTCCGTGATTGTCTGTTGTCCTTTCCACATACGTCTCGTGTCTGAGCTGTTGAATTGCGACTTTATCTGTATACTGACGTTTAGCTTGTTTGATTGCCTTGCGGAGTGAATAACTACATTGTTTATATTCTGCCATATTACCAGTCACCTTGCCATGGGTAAATGCGATGGTTCGCGCTTTCAGTTTTGTGCGAATGCTATCATCTATCGATGGTTTCTGGTTAGTGTAGGTTTTAATAGTCATAGTGGGTACTACATCTCTTATAGACTTCCTTATAAACTTAGTCACCGTGTCCGTGTATGTGTCTAGATTATTGTTGCAAGCTGCCTGGGAACATATCCCAGTCCACGTGACCAAAACAATCCTGAAGTGTGGATTGCGATTGGTCAGACCAGCGTTGAATGGTTTGAAGCACGGGTACCTCCTGTTTGAGTTTCTGCCTATAGGACAGGAGGAGTAAGATGGAGTCGTGGTCAGATTTGCCGAAAGGAGAGCGTAGGAGGGCCTTGTAAGCATTCCAAAAGTTTGAATAGCAATGGTCAAGAGTCTTAGCAGCGCGAGTAGTAGAGTCGATATGTTGATAGAACTTCAGAAGGCTACTCCTCAGATTTGCTTTGTTAAAATCCCCAGCTACAATAGATGCCCCATCAGAATATGTGGTTTCCAGTTTGCATAAAGTCCAGTGAAGATCTTTGAGGGTCGTCGAGGTAATGGCTTGAGATGGGATGTAAACGGCCGTGGCAATGATGGAGGAGAATTCTCTTGGGAGATAATATGGTCTGCATTTAATTGTGAGGCATTCTAGGTCGGTGAACAAAAGGACTTGAGTTCCTATATGTTTCTAGAATTACACCATGAGTCGTTAATCATGAAACACCCCTCCACCCTTCTGCTTCCCGGAGAGATATTTATTCCTGTCTGCGCGATCCTGCTGGTACTGAGAATCCTGCTGGATTTACCGACTCCGACAAAGTTTCCTGAGAGAGCTATGTTTCTGTGAAACAAAGTATGTTACAGGCCCCGATGTCTCTCTGGAAAGAAATCCTTGCTCTTAGCTCATCAACTTTGTTATCCAAAGACTGAACATTAGAGAGTAATATACTCGGAAGCGGTGGGTGGGGTGCGCGCCTCCTAAGTCGAACCAGCAGGTCGCCTCGGGTGCCTCTCCTCCTCAGGCGATGTTTTGGGTCGGCATCTGGAATAAGTTAAATTGCTCTGCGGAAAGTGAACAAGGGATTTGCTCCAGGGAAGTCGTTTTCCTGTTCGTAATACTGGTAGTTCTGGTGAGTTACCACCGCTCTCATATTCAATAGTTCTTCCCGGCTTTATGTATTGACACAAAACAGTTCCTCAGCTAATAATGTAAAAAAATTGTACATACGAAACTTTGCAGTATTTTGTTTTTTAAGAGCTAGTCGTGATGCTGCCATCTCCGTCGGTGACATCCCATCGCTCACAAGCAAAGGAAATTATAAGTATCTACTAAATATTAATCAAATCAATATTCATTTAGGTGTTCAAGCTCAGTCTAGAAACAGGTGATAGTGAGGGACAGAGGTACAGCAGAGTGAGATCAAATCCCTCATTGTTTCTTACAAGGCTACAACCATGGCTTTGCACTTTTGTTGGCCAACAGCACTTGTCGGGAGGACTGAACATCCGGTTTTAAGACATCCGGTTTGGAGCGAGCGGTCGCATTTGCATTCGCTCTGCAGGTAGTATAACTTTTCATTTCATTTTCATTACATTTCATTATAGTACAACGGTTTAATTTGTCTAACCTTAGCAATTTCTTCTTAGCTAGCTACTTAGCCGTCTGTGTATAAAAGATAATTGCGTATTATCGTATTCCGTCGTCTATCGTAGTCCACACTGCTATCTGCCCAGCAGCTAGCAAACGTCCACCGTCTACCGAATAGTAGTATAAACTTTTCATTACATTTCATTATAGTACAACGGTCTGATTTTCATTTTCACTACAGTACAACGGTTTGATCTGTTTGATCTTAGCTAGCTACATAGCCGTCTTTGCATCAAACATAATTGTGTAGTTATTGAGGTTCGCCAGCCAGCTATTTTCGCCCTAACGTAACGCAACGTAGCCAACACTGCTAGCTAGCCAGCTTGCCACCGAATAGCAGCATTGTAGAAACGAGTGCATTACAACGGAACGACTTGATCAGTGTAGTGTTGGCTGACTACACAGTTGTCTTTGCTATCTTTGATTTGTATTTGTTCGATCTTAGCTAGCTACTTAGCTGGCTCCATAGCCGTCTTTGTATCGGTGATAATTGTGTAGTTATCAAGGTTCGCTGAGGTTCGCTAGCCAGGTATTCTCGCCCTAACGTAACGTAACGTAACGTAGTCAACCCTGCTAGCTAGCCAGCTAGCCACCGATTAGCAGCACTGTAGAAACGATTACATTACAACGGAACGACTTGACTTGTGTAGTGTTAGCTAGCTACATAGTTTTCTTTGCTATCTTTTTATCTAAGATAATTGTGTAGCTTTGAGTAATTATCAGTTAGCTAGCCAGCTATTTTTCGCCTGCCGCGCTGCCGTCCTCCTACCTAGCCAACACTGCTAGCTAGCCAACTTCTACCGAATAGCAGCACTGTAGAAACTTACATTACAACGGGACGACTTGATTAGCGTAGTGTTAGCTAGTTGTCTTTGCTGTCCTTGTATCCATGATAATTGTGTAGTTTAGAGAAATTTAGTGAAATTGTCGAGGTTACCTAGCCAGCTTCACTTTCAACAACGTAGCCACTGCTAGCCAGGCTACTTCACCAGCCAGCAGTACTATATCATTTTAGTCAATAAGATCTTGTATTTTATTTTTATTTTTTTGCAACGTAAGCTTAACTTTCTGAACATTCGAGACGTGTAGCCCACTTGTCATTCTAATCTCCATTGCATTAGCGTAGCCTCTTCTGTAGCCTGTCAACCATGTGTCTGTCTATCCCTGTTCTCTCCTCTCTGCACAGACCATACAAACGCTTCACACCGCGTGGCCGCGCCCACCCTAACCTGGTGGTCCCAGCCCGCACGACCCACGTGGAGTTCCAGGTCTCCGGTAGCCTCTGGAACTGCCGATCTGCGGCCAACAAGGCAGAGCTCATCTCAGCCTATGCGTCCCTCCAGTCCCTCGACTTCCTGGCACTGACGGAAACATGGCTCACCACAGATAACACTGCTACTCCTACTGCTCTCTCTTCGTCTGCCCACGTGTTCTCGCACACCCCGAGACCTTCTGGTCAGCGGGGTGGTGGCACCGGGATCCTCATCTCTCCCAAGTGGTCATTCTCTCTTTCTCCCCTTACCCATCTGTCTATCGCCTCCTTTGAATTCCATGCTGTCACAGTTACCAGCCCTTTCAAGCTTAACATCCTTATCATTTATCGCCCTCCAGGTTCCCTTGGAGAGTTCATCAATGAGCTTGATGCCTTGATAAGCTCCTTTCCTGAGGACGGCTCACCTCTCACAGTTCTGGGTGACTTTAACCTCCCCATGTCTACCTTTGACTCATTCCTCTCTGCCTCCTTCTTTCCACTCCTCTCCTCTTTTGACCTCACCCTCTCACCTTCCCCCCCTACTCACAAGGCAGGCAATACGCTTGACCTCATCTTTACTAGATGCTGTTCTTCCACTAACCTCATTGCAACTCCCCTCCAAGTCTCCGACCACTACCTTGTATCCTTTTCCCTCTCGCTCTCATCCAACACTTCCCACACTGCCCCTACTCGGATGGTATCGCGCCGTCCCAACCTCCGCTCTCTCTCCCCCGCTACTCTCTCCTCTTCCATCCTATCATCTCTTCCCTCTGCCCAAACCTTCTCCAACCTATCTCCTGATTCTGCCTCCTCAACCCTCCTCTCCTCCCTTTCTGCATCCTTTGACTCTCTATGTCCCCTATCCTCCAGGCCGGCTCGGTCCTCCCCTCCCGCTCCGTGGCTCGACGACTCATTGCGAGCTCACAGAACAGGGCTCCGGGCAGCCGAGCGGAAATGGAGGAAAACTCGCCTCCCTGCGGACCTGGCATCCTTTCACTCCCTCCTCTCTACATTTTCCTCTTCTGTCTCTGCTGCTAAAGCCACTTTCTACCACTCTAAATTCCAAGCATCTGCCTCTAACCCTAGGAAGCTCTTTGCCACCTTCTCCTCCCTCCTGAATCCTCCTCCCCCTCCCCCCCCCCTCCTCCCTCTCTGCAGACGACTTCGTCAACCATTTTGAAAAGAAGGTCGACGACATCCGATCCTCGTTTGCTAAGTCAAACGACACCGCTGGTTCTGCTCACACTGCCCAACCCTGTGCTTTGACCTCTTTCTCCCCTCTCTCTCCAGATGAAATCTCGCGTCTTGTGACGGCCGGCCGCCCAACAACCTGCCCGCTTGACCCTATCCCCTCCTCTCTTCTCCAGACCATTTCCGGAGACCTTCTACCTTACCTCACCTCGCTCATCAACTCATCCTTGACCGCTGGCTACGTCCCTTCCGTCTTCAAGAGAGCGAGAGTTGCACCCCTTCTGAAAAAACCTACACTCGATCCCTCCGATGTCAACAACTACAGACCAGTATCCCTTCTTTCTTTTCTCTCCAAAACTCTTGAACGTGCCGTCCTTGGCCAGCTCTCCTGCTATCTCTCTCAGAATGACCTTCTTGATCCAAATCAGTCAGGTTTCAAGACTAGTCACTCAACTGAGACTGCTCTTCTCTGTATCACGGAGGCGCTCCGCACTGCTAAAGCTAACTCTCTTTCCTCTGCTCTCATCCTTCTAGACCTATCGGCTGCCTTCGATACTGTGAACCATCAGATCCTCCTCTCCACCCTCTCCGAGTTGGGCATCTCCGGCGCGGCCCATGCTTGGATTGCGTCCTACCTGACAGGTCGCTCCTACCAGGTGGCGTGGCGAGAATCTGTCTCCTCACCACGCGCTCTCACCACTGGTGTCCCCCAGGGCTCTGTTCTAGGCCCTCTCCTATTCTCGCTATACACCAAGTCACTTGGCTCTGTCATAACCTCACATGGTCTCTCCTATCATTGCTATGCAGACGACACACAATTAATCTTCTCCTTTCCCCCTTCTGATGACCAGGTGGCGAATCGCATCTCTGCATGTCTGGCAGACATATCAGTGTGGATGACGGATCACCACCTCAAGCTGAACCTCGGCAAGACGGAGCTGCTCTTCCTCCCGGGGAAGGACTGTCCGTTCCATGATCTCGCCATCACGGTTGACAACTCCATTGTGTCCTCCTCCCAGAGCGCTAAGAACCTTGGCGTGATCCTGGACAACACCCTGTCGTTCTCCACCAACATCAAGGCGGTGGCCCGTTCCTGTAGGTTCATGCTCTACAACATCCGCAGAGTACGACCCTGCCTCACACAGGAAGCGGCGCAGGTCCTAATCCAGGCACTTGTCATCTCCCGTCTGGATTACTGCAACTCGCTGTTGGCTGGGCTCCCTGCCTGTGCCATTAAACCCCTACAACTCATCCAGAACGCCGCAGCCCGTCTGGTGCTCAACCTTCCCAAGTTCTCTCACGTCACCCCGCTCCTCCGCTCTCTCCACTGGCTTCCAGTTGAAGCTCGCATCCGCTACAAGACCATGGTGCTTGCCTACGGAGCTGTGAGGGGAACGGCACCTCAGTACCTTCAGGCTCTGATCAGGCCCTACACCCAAACAAGGGCACTGCGTTCATCCACCTCTGGCCTGCTCGCCTCCCTACCACTGAGGAAGTACAGTTCCCGCTCAGCCCAGTCAAAACTGTTCGCTGCTCTGGCACCCCAATGGTGGAACAAACTCCCTCACGATGCCAGGACAGCGGAGTCAATCACCACCTTCCGGAGACACCTGAAACCCCACCTCTTCAAGGAATACCTAGGATAAAGCAATCCTTCTGCCCCCCCCCCCCCCTTAAAAGATCTAGATGCACTATTGTAAAGTGGCTGTTCCACTGGATGTCATAAGGTGAATGCACCAATTTGTAAGTCGCTCTGGATAAGAGCGTCTGCTAAATGACTTAAATGTAAATGTAATGTAAATGAACATAAAAAATCCTTCCAATTGTTTATTTTTCTGATCATGTACAGTTTATGCTATTTTGTAAAGATTCTCTGCCATATGCACTATTTTATCAGTTTTACAGTTGTTCCAGAAGGCTTTTCTAAGAACGTTAACCCCAAGAGCCCTGACAATTTATCCTTCCTCGCACTGTCAACGCTTCACAACAGGAGCTGTAACGCTCTCGTTAAAACCCTGAACAAATCCAACTCCTCAATACAGCACATGCTGGCAGCATATCCCTGGTGAGAGTGTTTGCTAATGCATTGCATGTAGAATACTGTAGCGTACACCATGCGTGTATATAGAGTAACATTATAAAATGTTATTCGTGTTTCAAAAACCATGTAATGTTCATTGAAAACCCTAGATTTTAAAACAAAATCAGAAAGTTGTTCTTTGTCTCGCCTGTATCGGCAAGCAGCCCAAGTAATTTCTTGTCTCGTTCCATTGTGTTTAAACAACTATTTCCAAGAGCGGAACAAGGTCAAAATCTTCCCGCTGAATTCCTGATTTTAATTCACAAATGGCAAGGGGATGAAATTGCTTTGTTGTTTTTACCATATCTTAGAGAACTGGAGTTGTTATTTCCATGTTCACTTACTTCTTCTATTTCTGCTCAAGTGCAGATTTAGATGTTCAACAACTGACCACAGTGTTTTTCCCTCTTTTTATTAATCCATCCATCAGTCATCAAAGATTTTTGTACTTCAATCGTAATTGTTCCTTTTCTAAAAACAAACAAGAGTGGCGTTAAGAGTTAAAACTGTTACATCTCTGATGGTCTGCTTTTATCTCTAACTAGGAAGTACTGACAGGCTAATGATATCAGCTGTTATGCTAGTTCAGACTGTAGGACTATGCTGTGCATTAGCTGATGCATTAAACTGACCTCTAAGGTAATAGTAAATCACCCATATATGTTTCTGGGAGAATGGCTATGGCCACCCACTGATTGCCTCCTTATCACATTTCAGTTAAGACCCAGATGCAGACAACGTCAAAGTAACGACAGTTTATGAATCCAACTGGGGCAGGCAAAAGACAGGTCAAGGGCAGGCAGGGGTCAGTAATCCAGATAGGTGGGGAAAAGGTACAGGACGGAAGGCAGGCTCAGGGTCTGGGCAGGCAGAAAAGGTCAACACCAGGAAAACACAAAACAGGAACACTCAATAGACAGGAACAGGGAAAAACGCTGATAGGTTTGACGAAACAAAACGAACTGGCAACATACAAACAGAGTACACATGTATAAATACACAAGGGATAATGGGGAAGATGGGTGACACAGAGAGGGGTGGAGACAATCACAAAGACAGGTGAAACAGATCAGGGTGTGACTCTCTTAGGCTCTTCATCTTTATCACCCCATGTGTAGCTACTGTATTAGTTTACTCTGTCAAGTGATATGGTTACTCATGGTAATGGAGATGTTGCTTGCACTCTGAGGGTTCAGACACTTGTTAACTTCTTATGGCTCAAGGGGCAGTATTGAGTAGCTTGTATGAAAGGGGCACAGAGGTGCCCAGAGTAAACGGCCTGCTCCTATGTCATAGTTGCTAATATATGCATATTATTATTAGTATTAGATAGAAAACACTCTGAAGTTTCTAAAACTGTTTGAATTATGTCTGTGAGTATAACAGAACTCATATGGCAGGCAAAAACCTGAGAAGTTCCACTTCCTGTTTGGATATTTTCTGGGGGTGCCAGATTTTCAACCAAGCTCTCATTGAAAATACAGAGAGACATGGATGGGTTTTCACTTCCTACGGCTTCCACTAGATGTCAACAGTCAATAGAACTTTGTCTGATGACTTTAATGTGAAGGGGGGCCGAAGGAGACATAACTTCCATGAGGTGCCCACGCATTGATCTGGCGCGTTCATGTGAGGGGGAGCTCCGTTCCATCGGTCAATTGAAGTCGATGTAATTCTCCGGTTGGAACGTTATTCAAGATGTATGTTAACAACATTCTAAAGATTGATTCAGTACATCGTTTGACATGTTTCTACTGACTGTAACGGAACTTTTGGACATTTCGTCACGTTATAGTGGACGCGCTTCGAGACTTTGGTTAGGGCGTTTGGTAAACAATTCGAAAGTAACTAATTGGACATAAATAACGGACATTATCGCACAAATCAAGCATTTATTGTGGACCTGGGATTCCTAGGACTGCATTCTGATGAAGTTCATCAAAAGTAAGGAAACATTGATCATGTATTTTCTGGTTTCTGTTGAGTCCAACATGGCGGCTAATTTGGCTATTGTTCTGAGCTCCGTCTCAGATTATTGCATGGTTTATTTTTCCGTAAAGTTTTTGTTGAAATCTGACACAGTGGTTGCATTAAGGAGAGGTATATCTAAAATTCTATGTGTATAACTTGTATTATCATCTACATTTATGATGAGTATTTCTGTTGAAACGATGTGGCTATGCAAAATCACTTGATGTTTTTGCAACTAGTGAATCTAACGCGCCAATATAAACTCAGATTTTTTTATATAAATATGAACTTTATCACACAAAACATGCATGTATTGTGTTACATGAAGTCCTATGAGTGTCATCTGATGAAGATAATCAAAGGTTAGTGATTAATTTTATCTCTATTTCTGGTTTTTGTGAAAGCTATCTTGCGCTGGAAAAATGGCTGTGCTTATTGTGGTTTTGTGGTGACCTAACATAATCGTTTGTAGTGCTTTCGCTGAAAAGCATATTTGAAATCGGACACTTTGTTGGGATTAACAACAAGATTACCTTTAAAATGATATAAGACACATGAATGTCTGAGGAATTTTAATTATGAGATTTCTGTTGTTTGAATTTGGAGCCCTGCACTATCACTGGCTGTTGTCATATCAACCCCGGTAGCGGGATTGCAGCCATAAGAATTAACCACAGAAGTGTGCTACCATTATTATGATGATGTATTTTCGGGCTTAAACAGAGTACCATTAGCAGTATGCACCATAAATATTGTAATTCTGTGACTATTAATGCCTTATTCATTGAGCCCCCCCCCCCCCCCCCCCCCCCAGCATAAATATGTATTCAACATTTCTATACCTTATGACAAAATATTGCAGTCAGAGTGCAGTACAATGCAGTATAACTGCAGTATGTTGCAAATACTGCGTCGAAAATAACAATGTTTTTTTGAAATACAGTATTTTTGCAGAGTAAATGCAGTTACAGTGCAGTATACAATACCAGTCAAAAGTTTGGACACACCTACTCTTTCAAGGGTTTTTCTTTATTTTTACTATTTTCTACATCGTAGAATAATAGTGAAGACATCATAACTATGAAATTACACATATGGAATCATGTAGTACCAAAAAAAGTGTTAATCAAAATATAATTAATATTTGAGATTGTTCAAAGTAGCCACCCTTTGCCTTGATGACAGATTTGCACACTCTTGGCATTCTCTCAACCAGCTTCATGAGGTAGTCAATTGGAATGCATTGCAAATAACAGGTGTGCCTTTTATATTAGATTGTTGTCCTTTAGTCTGATGAGTCCAAATTAGAGATTTTTGGTCCCAACCATCATGTCTTTGTGAGACTCAGAGTAGGTGAACTAATGATCTCTGCCTGTGTTGTTATCAACATGAAGCATAGAGGAGGAGGTGTAATGGTGTGGGGGTGCTTTGATGGTGACACTGTCAGTGATGTATTTATAATTCAAGGCACACTTAACCAGCATAGCTACTACAGCATTCTGCAGCGATACCCCATCCCATCTGGTTTGCGCTTAATGGGACAATTATTTGTTTTTCAACAGGGCAATGACCCAACACACATCCAGGCTGTTTAAGGGATATTTGACCAAGAAAGAGAGTGATCAGATGACCTGACCTCCATAATCCCCCAACCTCAACCCAATTAATTAAGATGGTTTGGGATGAGTTGGACCGGAGAGTGAAGGAAAAGCAGCCAACAAGTGCTCATCATATGTGGGAACTCTTTCAAGACTGTTGGAAAAGCATTCCAGGTGAAGCTGATTGAGAGAATGCCAAGAGTGTGCATAGCTGTCATCAAGGTGGCAGGTAGCCTAGTGGATAGAGCGTTGGACTAGTAACCGAAAGGTTGCAAAATTGAATCCTCTTGGTGACAAGGTAAAAATCTGTCGTTCTGAGCAAGGCAGTTAACCCACTGTTCCTAGGCCTTCATTGAAACTAAGGATTTGTTCTTAACTGACTTGCCTAGTTAAATAAAGGTAAAAATAAGGCAAAGGGTGAGTACTTTGAAGAATATAAAATATATTTTAATTTTTTTAACACTTTTTTGGTTACTACATGATTCCATGTGTGTTATTTCATAGTTTTGATGTCTTCACTATTATTCCTCAATGTAGAAAATAGTAAAAAATAATGAAAAACCCTTGAATGAGTAGCTGTGTCCAAACTTGTCTGGTACTGGTACTGTAACTGCAATTCAACTGCAGGTCATTGCAGTTATTCTGCACTTACTGCATCCAAAATACAGTTTTATGCCATTTCAATATGCCACCTAAAGATTGGAAATAATTTCTAGTCATGTGTGAAATTAAAACATTTCAAATCAAAATCAAGTCAAAGTTTATTGGTCGGGTACACAGATTTATTTGCAGGTATTATAGTAGGTACAGTGAATGCTTATGTTGCTAGCTCCTACAGTGCTGTAGAATGTCTCGCAAATACAATACGAATAGACAAATAATAAAACAAATCTAACCAAGAAATCAAGAAATAACAATCCGAAGTAGATATATTAGAGTGAGCATGTGAGATTCTTGAATATGTAGTGTGCAAAGGCAGCATATAATTTTGAAAAAATGTGTGTGTTGAGCATACATACAGTGCATTCGGAAAATATTCAGATCCTTTGACTTCTTGCTGATTTTGTTACATTACAGTCTTATTTTAAAATGTATTAAATAAAAAAAATCTTCATCAATCCACACACAATACCCCATAATGACAAAGCAAAAACAGGATTTTAGAAATGTTTGCAAATGTATTAAACATAAAAAACAGATGTCTTATTTACATAAGTATTCAGACCCTTTGCTATGAGACTCAAAATTTTGCTCAGGTGTTTTCCATTGATCACCCTTGATGTTTCTACAACTTGATTAGTTAGTCGGATGAGTTATCCCGGAGTCGCTTCATCACTGTTGACGTTGAGACTGGTGTTTTGCGGGTACCATTTAATGAAGCTTCCTGTTGAGGATTTGTGAGGCGTCTGTTTCTCAAAATAGACACTCCAATGTACTTGTCCTCTTGCTCAGTTGTGCACCGGGGCCTCCCACTCCTCTTTCTATTCTGCTTAGAGACAGTTTTCGCTGTTTTGTGATGGGAGTGGTAAACAGTGTTGTACGAGATCTTCAGGTTCTTGGCAATTTCTCGCATGATATAGCCTTAATTTCTCAGAACAAGAATAGACTGACGAGTTTCAGAAGAAAGGTATTTGTTTCTGGCCATTTTGAGCCTGTAATCAAACCCACAAATGCTGATGCTCCAGATACCTAACTAGTCTAAAGAAGGCTAGTATTATTCCTTCTTTAATCAGTACACGTTTTCAGCTGTGCTGACATAATTGGAAAAGGGTTTTCTAATGATCAAATCAAATCAAACGTATTTATATAGCCCTTCGTACTTCAGCTGATCTCAAAGTGCTGTACAGAAACCCATCCTAAAACCCCAAACAGCAAGCAATGCAGGTGTAGAAGCACGGTGGCTAGGAAAAACTCCCTAGAATGGCCAAAACCTAGGAAGAAACCTAGAGAGGAACCAGGCTATGAGGGGTGGCCAGTCCTCTTCTGGATGTGCCGGGTGGAGATTATAACAGAACATGGCCAAGATGTTCAAATGTTCATAAATGACCAGGATGGTCAAATAATAATAATCACAGTAGTTGTCGAGGGTGCAGCAAGTCAGCACCTCAGGAGTAAATGTCAGTTGGCTTTTCATAGAGAGTTGACAGTTGATTTGTCAGAGGACAAACCATTCACAGAGACAAACTGATATCTTTCCGACAGATAAGATCTAAAGACAGGCTAGAACTTGTCCGTGTAGACCAATTTGGGTTTCCAATCTCTCCAAAAGAATGTGGTGATCGATGGTATCAAAGGCAGCAGTAAGGTCTAGTAGCACGAGGACAGATGCAGAGCCTCGGTCTGACACCATTAAAAGGTAATTTACCACCTTCACAAGTGCAGTCTCAGTGCTATGATGGGGTCTAAAACCAGACTGAAGCATTTCGTATACATTGTTTGTCTTCAGGAAGGCAGTGAGTTGCTGCGCAACAGCTTTTTCTAAAATTTTTGAGAGGAATTAATGATTCGATATAGGCTGATAGCTTTTTTATATTTTCTGGGTCAAGGTTTGGAATTTTCAAGTAAGTAAGTCAAGTAAGGTATAGAGTTTGGTACACATCCGGTGGATAGAGAGCCGTTTATTATGTTCAACATAGGAGGGCCAAGCACATGAAGCAGCTCTTTAAGTAGTTTAGTTGGAATATAGTCCAGTATGCAGCTTGAAGGTTTAGAGGCCATGATTATTTTCTTCATTGTGTCAAGAGATATAGTACTAAAACACTTACAGTGGGGCAAAAAAGTACTTTGTCAGCCACCAATTGTGTAAGTTCTCCCACTTAAAAATATGAGAGAGGCCTGTAATTTTCATCATAGGTACACTTCAACTATGACAGACAAAATGAGGAGAAAAAATCCAGAAAATCACATTGTAGGACGCCCTCTCTCTCCACTGGAAGCACGGCTGGGAGAGCTGTAGCGGCGAGCTGGCAGAGGACGTGCAGGGCTAGGAAGGCGCACAGGAGGCCTGGTGCGTGAGGCTGGCACAGTCTTAAACAGACGGCTAGCACGCACCTTAGGACGAGTATGGAGAGCTGTTCCCGGTGACATCAACTCCCCGACACGTTCAGTCGGGCGGATGTCGTGTCTCATGCACCAAACCAGCACCTCCCTCATAACTCTCTCCTCCAATTTCCCCATTAACTCCTTCACTGTCTCTGCGTCGCTCACCTCCAATTCCGCCCTGACCGGCTCCTTACGGTAAGCAAGGGGAGTTGGCTCAAGTCTCCTACTTGACCCAGCTACACTCCCTTTTAGCCCCCTCCCAATAAATTTTTGGGTGAGCCTCTCGAGCTTCCAGCCGCTCTGCCTTGCTATCGCCTCATAATGCCGCCTCTCCGCTTTCGCTGCCTCCAGCTCCGCTTTGGGGCGGCGACACTCCTCTGGCTCTGCCCAGGGTCCTTCTCCGTCTAGGATTTCCTCCCATGTCCATTCCTCCTTGTACCGCTGCTGCTGTCGCTGCTGCCCGTTACCCCGCTGCTTGATCCTTTGTTGGTGGGTGATTCTGTAACGTTCGTCATATTCCTCCTCCTCTGATGAGGAGAAGCATGGATCGGACCAACACGCAGCGAGGTATGCAGACATAAAGAATTTATTTAACAAGACGAACACTGACACGAAATACACTTGAATAGAATACAAAACAACAAAACAACGTAGACAGACCTGAACTTGAGAACTTACATAGACACGAAGAACGCACAAACAGGAAAGACTAGCCAAACGAACGAACAAACGAAACAGTCCCGTGTGGTAGACACAGACACTGGAACAATCACCCACAAACAAACAGTGAGAACAGCCTACCTTAATATGGTTCTCAATCAGAGGAAACGTCAAACACCTGCCTCTAATTGAGAACCATATCAGGCAACACATTTAACCCAACATAGAAACACATAAC
Source organism: Salvelinus fontinalis (assembly GCF_029448725.1). Taxonomy (NCBI): domain Eukaryota; kingdom Metazoa; phylum Chordata; class Actinopteri; order Salmoniformes; family Salmonidae; genus Salvelinus; species Salvelinus fontinalis. The sequence goes on from NC_074682.1 coordinate 20,584,801, forward strand.
ATAGAATGCCCACCCCAACTCACGCCCTGACCAACTAAAAACATACAAAAACAACAGAAAACGGGTCAGGAACGTGATAGTCTGGAAGGGCATCTAGGAATCTTTGGATTGTCCGAGAATTTATAGCACGGCTTTTGATGATCCTTGGTTGGGGTCTGAGCAGATGATTTGTTGCGATTGCAAATGTAAGAAAATGGTGGTCCGATAGTCCAGGATTATGAGGAAAAACATTAAGATCACAATATTTATTCCACGGGACAAAACAAGATCCAGAGTATGACCGTGGCAGTGAGTATGTCTGGAGACATGTTGGACAAACCCACTGAATCGATGATGACTCCGAAAACCTTTTGGAGTGGGTCTGCGGACTTTTTCATGTAAATATTAAAGTCACCAAAAGTTAGAATATTATCTGTCATAACTCACATGGTATTCAGGGAACTCAGTGAGGAACGCTGTATACTGCCCAGGATGCCTATAAACATTAGCTATAAAATGTGATTGAGTAGGCTGCATAGATTTCATGACTTTTGATGCTCAAAAGACGAAAACACAGTCATTTTTTTTTTTGTAAATTGAAATTGTAATTGTTAACAAAACCTCCGCCTTTGCGGGATGCGCAGGGGATATGATCACTAGTGTAACCAGGAGGTGAGGCCTCATTTAACACATTCAATTCATCAGGCTTAAGCCATGTCAAGCCAATCACATCAAGATTATGATCAGTGATTAGTTCATTGACTATAACTGCCTTGGAAGTGAGGGATCTAACATTAAGTAACCCTATTTTGAGATGTGAGATATCACCACCTCTTTCAATAATTACAGGAATGGAGGAGGAATGTATTCCAGTGAGATTGCTAAGGCGAACACCGCCATGTTTAGTTATGCCCAACCTAGATCGAGGACAACACATGGTCTCAATGGCGATAGCTGAGCTGACTACACTGACTGTGCTAGTGACAGACTCCACTAAGCTAGCAGGGTGGCTAACAGGGTGCAGGCCAGGAGGCTATCTCATTGTGGAGCTATGGATTGTCGTTCTCAAAATACCATTGCGATTGAAATGAAGGTACTGTAGGCTATACCTCAGTAAGTGCGGACCGACGCCAAAGTCTTTTTTTGGTACTGTGGACCGGCCATCATTTATTGGTGTTTTACAAGCGGTAGGTTTACCACCGATGGGCATCCCTAAAATAAAATTTCAGGTGACACTGTAGGCTACACCTCAGTAAACATGGATCGACGCTGACACCTTTTGGAAACTTTTTCCCCCCACATCCACGGACATTGTTTTTTGATCCGGTCCAGACCACCCTTGATTTGGCCCAAACATAGACGTCTATAAGTGATGTCTTTTCAACTTTCTTACCGAACCAAAAATGAACCTGATTTCAATGTCCGGAAAATACGTATTTTCACCTTTCATTCAGAACCTAAATTGAACCTAATTTCAACGTCTGGAAAATACGTATTTTTGACATCTTTGTAATGTAATTTTGCATACTGGCACTATTCTAGTTTTGAGGGGGGTAGCAATTTTTTAAACCTCACCCAGGGCGGCAGAATGGCCAGGACTGGCCCTGTTGGGAAGGTTTTAATTGTTTGTTGTGTTCCATCTGTGCGTACTGTATAATCTATTTTTGTTGATGTTGCAATATTAAAATCTGTTGTGCTGTCATAAGTCAGCAAATTGTGATGTTTGTAACAGCACTGTGTCAGTATCCAACTTCAGATGAATCAAAGAAATTGACATGCACACTTGAGCTTTTAGCCTATCAATGATTTATCCTACCTGCGTCTGTATCCAGATGCCCCAGCCACAACTATGTTATGCAACTTCTTCCACTTTGCCGCTGTGATAATGTTATGGTGAGTGTGTGTGTTTGCACCACAGCCTAACACAGCAGGTAAACAGAGGAACTGAGCATCTGCTCCAGGTCCTCAGCTTTAAAACACTGCTGGATTAATAATGAATAGCTGCTAAGAGGCCTGCTAGTTTGTTTTACCCATTGATTTCTCTGGTGTTTGGCATTGATAGATTTCCTGTCCCCCTCTGCTGTGAGAGAGTTCAAGTTGAGCTTGAATACATGTTTTTATTGCAGCATCACTTTTCCTAAGGCAAGTAAATTGGTTGTTTATACGTCAATCGTGGTGCATTGAGGTGCCATAAAGCACTTTTCATCCTAATGGCACCCTTGGATAAGAGATAAATCTAGCTGTGAATATGATGCTCTATTTATGATTTGTCATAGTTTTAATGTGTTTTCCATGGTCTCTCAGGGTGAATTTAATGCAGCATATTCTCCATACACAACTGCTTGTCCTCTGTTGATTAGCCACAGAGTTGCTTCGGGGAAAGTGAAAGATGGGTGGAATGTGAATCGCTCCATAGAGACATCAACATGAGATAAAACCAAAGGGAGGTAAGCGATCGGTCTCTGAGTACATCTATTGTCACTGACTCATTCTCTGGGACTTCGCTATTTGACGTTATGAAGTATGATGGCATGTCAACACACTTTATGCCTTTCTGAGACAATAAGTGACAACCAAGCCCTCTCCACTTCCTCCCTCGCTGTTTGATGTTCCGCAACGCGTTGCCGTGACAGCAACGCCTGTGACATCAGTGTGACAGACTCTGACGCATTTTATTGTTCCGATCCACTTCCCACCTTGGAACATTGCAAACAAAATATGTAGGAACATACAGTATAGAAGTCACCTCTCTCTGTTCAATTTCACATGGACATTTGTCTTTGTCAAAATGTAACAGCAAGATGCTAGCTGGGGCATAACTCCTTAACATGGTTTAAAATACGTATGAATATGGTAGAATACTGAATGCAGAAATATAGTAATAAGCAAAGTGTTTAAATCTATGAAGGCTATATTGCATGTATTGCTGTAAGGAATACTCAAGTGCCTTTTTTAGTACTGTACAATCTCCTTCTAGAATAGGAGGTGTTGTTGTCTGCCTCATACAGCTAATTGTTTGGGGAATGCTTTACTAACTGATGTTGAAAGTGACACTTCTTGTTTCTCCGGTGAGGTTAATTAGTTGTTGTTGTTGTCCTACATGGCAGCACACATTCAGAATATCACTTTGCATAAGTGAGTAATTATTCTTTACTCACATGGACCCCTTGTAGCCCACTGTCAAATGTCCATGTGTTGGGGAAATGTGCAAATTATAGGACTCTTATGCCATATGTGACCGACCGACTTGATTTGGTCTTATGTAGCAAAAATTGAAATTGTGTTTTTTACATTGGATAAAAGCAGAGACACAGCGCTACAAAATGGTATATCATACACTGCATTTGAGTAACATTGGGAAAGTAATTCTGTATTGAAAGTTGATAAATTTTCACTTTTGAGAAAATGGCCTTTGAAGGTATTGGTACCTACAAGAGAGCTCTTCTTTGTCTATATCCATTCAGCATCGTTCACACCCTCGTAAGCTATAGGCTCACCCATCTCTTTAAGGGTTGATACGAGCGTTCTGCCGTAACAACTGCAGTCAAGCACCCAAGCTAACTGGCTAACTTGCTAGCTACTTCCAGACACAAATGAGAGAACAGAAACTGATCATTTTCCTCAACCTAGCAGAGCTGTTTTGGATGTTTTTATGTTATCCAGAGTGTTGATGACTGCAACTGTGCTGCTGGCAACAATTTGAACTTTTTTGCCAACGTTTACTGACACCAGTCATATTCAATGTGTGTTGAGCATTCGTAAATTTGTCTGTTATGCTGCGCTCTGGCACACTCAGAAGAAAGTGCTCTGAAATCGGAGTAAATAGCATTGGCGAATTTACCAGCTACATCTGTCAACAGTTGTCGCAGCGACATTCTATTGAAATGGTTACTTGGTGGTGTCTTTTATTAAGACATGTAGCCAGCTAGCAAACTAAACAATGAACCATAATCCCAACTCATGGCATTACTACCTTGCATGAATCTGCAGGTAGCTAACTAACCAGGTTCAACGTTAGCTAGCTAACATTAGGCTATAACCAGCAAAGCAAATGGCTCTGAGATACGAATAAGATCATACATGTAATGTTAGCTAGTGAGCCAGCCAGCTAACATTAGCTAGCTAGCTAACAGTACACTTTAACTTGAAATGAAAATTATTTTCAGTCGAAATTAGAAATGTGTAATATCTGAAAATGTAGCTAGCTAGACTAACTTCCCTGTATAGATGGAATGGACACTTCTCCCTGTCATGGATGCCATGGTTACCCTTAGTTTGAAGATGTAATCAGGAGACAGGTGTTTTCTGCATCTCCTTAGCTATCATTCTCGAATTTCACTGATTTCAAAACGCGGTCCTCCAAAAAGTGGAGAGCAACACTTACGCAGATCTAAAATGTGATATATATTTTTTCAAAGCCACGTTAGACAGGATTACCAATATGTACTGACCAGCTCAAATAGACAGAAATGTGCTATATGGCTGACCGATCCTAACTCATCTCTCGGCATGTCCAGCCCACTCATTATCTCAGCCATTCATGGCTAGCGGGAAGGTTGCCCACTTTTTCTGTGGCTAGACCAACTAGGTTTGTAATTTAACAATTGTATTCATATTTACAGATGGCATACACGTTTGTTATTAAGGCACATGAAAGTTTACAAATTCCAGAAGGTGTTTCTGCCAAAAAACACATTTTGTAGAAAAAAAAAGTTTCCGTTCAAATGGCTCCCCTGTGAAGTAGTTACCCGCGACATATGCCTAGTTTCCTGAAATGAGTCACATATAGGAAATAAATACTACCAAGTACAGTGATATCTCATTTAAAAGTTGCGAGCTTACACCGTGGGACTTAGAGGTACCCATTATCACAGCTTCATTGCTCCAGACCACCACAAGGGGGAGTTAGAGCACTCATTATGCATTTGGGTCCCAAGGTTTTTATATGACCAATCATATCGGTTCCAATGATGAATTTGACGCGAGCCACCCGTCCCTGGTGACTTTCTTCAACGAAGATGGCTGACAAACATTACGGGGAAAGCAGATGTAAGTAGTCAAGCTAAAAATGTACAATTGAGAGGAATATGTTAGTTAATGTAGTTCCAAACGATTGTACATATTTCTTTGTCAAAGTTAATTTACAAAAATTGCGATTTAGCAAGTTAACTGACTAGCTATCAATAGCCAGCTAGTTAGCTGGTGTCATGACATGAGTACAGTATGACATTGTAATTCATGTTGTTTAATGTTTTAGGGACTCCTGAGAAAGCCAGCAAACTAGGCTGTCGTCTTGGGAAACAGTGGATGTAAAGAACCTAGCTTGCTAAAACATTTACTGCAAATTGAATTTACAATTGTGTAAGCTTGTATTTCCGTGCAATGCAGCTGAAGTAACATAGCTAACGTTAGCTAACTATTTACTTGCTTATTGTGTAGTGGAGGATAAAAATAACTGTATGCCTATGGATGTGTAGCTAGCTACAGTATGTAGCCAATCTGTGCATGGACCCCAAAACGTTTGGTATGAATATTAGTTCAGAACCTATCTATCAACCTCCGCTATCATAGTTGTTGTATCAACTTAAAGTCTGAATGGCCTATGGATTGAGTAGAATAAAATAACTTTATTGTGCCAATGATGCAGGTCCTATTTACATGTACTGTAGTTATTACCACACATGAGATCCGATCCCCCCCACATTGTAGTCTGTACATTGAATATATTCACTGATCATGTACATTTGGCATATAAAAGTGTGGTTCAGGTATGAGTCTGAGACATTCTTTTTCAGTCATATCCAATACCAGGTGTATCAAACTCCATTCTTTGACTGATGCTGTGTCTGCATGTATGTATTACAATTACACACTTCAACAGTGTTTACCGCTCCTGAGACATCAATGATTACACTATGTAACTATGCAATAGACTAGAAACATAATTTAAGTAAAGGGTGATTTGTAATTCATATATACATAAAGAAAAAAAACTCCCTTCATCTGCATTAATCTGAGGACACATGGTAGTATTTCAATGAGATACTTAACCTTCGGGCCAACTGGGGGGCCAAATTATCTTAAGAGCGGGTGTGAGGTGGTGATGACAGGACTGGCTTCCTCTCACGTCAAAACATACCTGCAGACGAGAGACAGATGGCTAGAGAGAGAGCATGATTAAGCCTTGTTTTCTTTATTTTAACATGGTCAGTCATCATTATCATCGAGAGTTGAAATGCGAAACTGACCTTGGATCATTAACTCTGGGACTACTACATCTCTATCTGTATTTCAATGTAAAGCATCTCTTTAATAATACTTCCTGTTGACCTGATCTCTCACCTATGATCATGCTGTACCCTCTGTGTCAGCCAGTTCAGATGCAGTAGCGGTTCACCGACAGAACTGATATAACCTAGAGGATTTAGAGAGAAAGGGGAGTGGAATGAAGTGAAGGAGAGACACTGTTATTGTGTGTGTGTGGTCTCACCTGATGTTCATCCTAAGTGGCCAAAGAGTACTTTATGCTGAAAAACAGACAAAAAAAACAAAACAATAGAAGATAATGTCATTATTAGACATAAATACCACTTGAAGCTTGATGATGACTTGATCACTTGAATCAGCTGTGTAGTGCTAAGGCAAAAACAAGTGCACAGGTGTTTGGACCATTCCGATATGCCACAGCTGGTGAGGTGTCAGGTTTGCCTCTGTACTTAAAGGGTGATTATTCCAACTCTCTGTGAAATGCTGCAGATCTGCCCGCAGACGAGGTAGGAACACATATCCCACACAGAAGAGGTGGATAGAATTCGACAGGTCAAGGTATCCTTCTTTCTCCAAACTGCACGTGAGACAGGTTTCATGTACAACAAGACAGAGGAAGACAGAAAAAGAACACAGAACAGTTTAATTACCTCTGGTTATGGACACTTTTGCCAGCAATAAAGCTCCCACGGCCTGTTCCTTGGACAGTGAACATTTGGCAATATCTACATTTTCGACCCCTTAAAACTTCTCTAGGGTAGGGGGCGGCATTTGGAATTTTGGATGAAAAGCATGCCCAAGTTAAACTGCCTGCTTCTCGGGCCCAGAAGATATGATATGCATATAACTGGTATATTTGGATAGAAAACACTCTAAAGTTTCCCAAACTGTTAAAATAGGGTCTGTGAGTATAACATAACTGATTTGGCAGGCGAAAACCTGAGAAAAATTCATTCGGGAAGTAATTTTTTTTGTGGTTTTGTAGCTTTCTATTCAATGCCATTACAGTATCCATTGACTTAGGACTCAAATTGCAGTTCCTATGCCTTCCACTAGATGGCAACAGTCTTTAGAAATTGTTTCAGGCTTGTATTCTGAAAAATTAGGACGTAAGAGCAGTCTGAATGAGTGGACCCTAAAGTTTCACAGAGCTTTTTCATGCACGAGACCGAGAGAGTGCCTTTCTTGTTAACCTTTTATATTGACAACGTTATTGTCCGGTTGAAATACTATCGATTATTTAGGCAAAAAAAAAACTAAGGAATGAATATAAACATCGTTTGACATGTTTCTATGAACTTTACGGATACAATTTGGATTTTTTGTCTTCCTGTTTTGACTGCGTTTGAGCCTGTGATGAACTCATTCATAAGGACAGCCTACTCCTTCCTCCCTGTTGGGGGATTGAACCCAAGGCTCCCATCCGCAGGACACATGGATTCTTTAGCTAAATAGCTCAAATCAAATGTTATTTGTCACACACACATGGTGAGCAGATGTTAATGCGAGTGTAGCGAAATGCAGCACTGTACTGCCGACCGTCACAATGTACAGCGCCATATTTTCCGTTCCAACCTAACATAAACCCAGAGGGTTTTTTGTTTTTCATGGAATAGAAACACCATAATATTAATCAAATTAATTAAGCAAGTACCAGTCAAAAGTTCGGACACACCTACTCATTCCAGGATATTTTTATTATTTTTGACATTGTAGAATAATAGGGGAAGACATCACAGCTATGAAATAACACATATGGAATCAGTTAACCTGTTTGGGCTGCAGGGGCAGTATTGAGTAGCCAGATAAAAGGTGCCCATTTCAAACGGCCTCGTACTCAATTCTTGCTCGTACAATATGCATATTATTATTACTATTGGATAGAAAACACTCTCTAGTTTTTAAAACCGTTTGAATTATATCTGTGAGTCAAACAGAACTCATTTGGCACAAACTTCCTGACCAGGAAGTGGAAAGTCTGAAATCGATGCTCTGTTCTACTTCCTGCCTATAAATGGGCATGATACGTATGAGTATACATGCACGTCATACACCTTCCCCTGGATGTCAAGAGGCGGTGAGAGAAGACATTTAGTGTTTATCTTGGTCTGAAGTGGAATGCAAGCTCTTTGTATGACGTGTCCCCCATTTCCGGTTTTCTGGAGAGCGCGAGGCGGTACCTGGATTTGCCTTCTGTTTAGCTGCCGTTATAGGCGACTACTATCTCCGGCTTTGATTTTATTTGATACATGTGACCATATCATCGTAAAGTATGTTTTTTCAATATAGTTTAATCAGATTATTGAAATTTTTTCGGGAGTTTTGCCGTGTTCCTTTCTCTGACTTTGTTGATGATGGAGCGATTCGTGCCACTTGGCTAGTGCTCTTGCTAAATCGAGAGGGAAAGTGGCCGTTCTAAATCCAAACAACAACTGTTCTGGACAAAGGACCCCTTGTCCAACATTCTGATGAAAGATCAGCAAAAGTAAGAAACATTTTATGATGCTATTTCATATCTGTTGTGCATGTGAACTAGTCGTCGGCGCCCAACGTTTGGGTACTAAGCTATACCGAAGCTGGATGTCGTAATGAAGTTATTTTTTAGAATTCTAACACTTCGATTTCATTAAGAACTAATGGATCTATCATTTCCTATACAACATGTATTTTTTAGTTATGTTTATGAATAGCTATTTGGTCAGAATATGTGTGTCATAAAAAGTGTCAGAAAAATATCAGAACGTTGTGGGAAATAGTAGCTACGTTAGCAGAATGTATAACCACTGATTTCAGCTCTAAATATGCACATTTTCGAACAAAACATAAGTGTATGTATAACCTGATGTTATAGAACTGTCATCTGATGAAGAATATCAAGGTTAGTCAAAAATTATATATCTTTTACTGGTTTGTTACGATCACTAACCTTTTGCTACTGGGAAATGGCATGTGTTTCTGGCTATTGTGGTAAGCTAATATAACGCTATATTGTGTTTTCACTGTAAAACACTTAATAAATCGGAAATATTGGCTGGAATCACAAGATGCCTGTCTTTCATTTGCTGTACACTATGTATTTTTCAGAAATGTTTTATGATGAGTAATTAGGTATTTGACGTTGGTGTCTGTAATTATTCTGGCTGCTTTCGGTGCAATTTCTGATTGTAGCTGCAATGTAAACTATGATTTATACCTGAAATATGCAAATTTTTCGAACAAAACATAGATTTATTGAATAACATGTTATAAGACTGTCATCTGATGAAGTTGTTTGTTGGTTAGTTTGGTTGGTTCTTGGTTAGTTAGGTTGGCTTTGTGCATGCTACCTGTCCTGTGAAAAATGTCTGTCCTTTTTTGTATTTGGTGGTGAGCTAACATAAATATACGTGCTGTTTTCGCTGTAAAACATTTTAAAAATCGGACATGTTGGCTGGATTCACAAGATGTGTACCTTTCATTTGCTGTATTGGACTTGTTAATGTGTGAAAGTTAAATATTTAAAAAATATATATTTTGAATTTCGCGCCCTGCACTTGAGCTGGCTGTTGTCATAAGTGTACCGACGTCGGGCTTGCAGCCAGAAGAAGTTAACAAACTATAACGGACTAACATTTGAAATGGAGTTGATTCCAAGGCAATACATAAATACACAACTTCAAGCAACCACATATTTAACCATGGAGCAGGTTCTGATTGGCCGTGAGGAGCCAAGTCTCGACACAGCCACAACTTGTTTATTAATCAAAACCCAGCCCTTTCACACCAACGCCAGCAACTGCACCGATAAGTGTGGTTGGGAAAATATCTAAATCTTTCTGACACACCATCAAACCTATTGCGCTTACGCCAGTGCTTAGATTGGCCTTTGCATTGGCTTTGTTAAAATAGAGCCCAGAAGGTTACTTAAGGAAAAAAATGAAAGGAGGCTTGAGGTATTCATTGTTTGGATGATTGTGGTGTATATGAGGATTTGTTTGTGTCTCAGTGTTGTGTAAGCAACTGAAATCAGGTTTAATCCATGCAAACAAGCTAAAACACAAGCTAAAACACATCCTTGGGAAGAAGTGAAAAAGTTCTCTTCTTTCTTTTTACTGTGACATGGCCAAGGCCAGGAACCGTGACTGCTGGAACACAGAAAGCTACAGCAGTGTCATGTCACACCTTTTACCCCCTGGCTTCATCCTCTGTTCCCTTTCATCCTTCCTACCTCAACTCTATATGCACCCATCCTCTGCTGCCTTACTCCTCTCCCCCTATACTGCCACCTCCTCCCTGCCTGGCTGTCTATCTCGCCATGCCTGCTCTTGCAGTGCCTCCCTCTTCTCCCCTCTCTCCTGACCCCCTACTCCTTCCTTCACCTCTCACTCCTCTCCTGTCAGCGTACCAGTCTGTTTAACAGGTGCATTATAGGGGAGAGCGCTTGTTTCACAGAGGCTCTGCCTTAACTCAAACTTACCCAACAGCGACCCCAGAGTTGAGCTGAACACAACTGTAGATCCGAGTCACTAGGCACCACTGTAAAGGATGTCATGATGCTTGCTTAGCAAGTATCACTTCCTCCTGATTTGTGACTCACACGAGGCTCAAACCCAGGACCTCTGCCTTGCTAGCACATGTGAACACCCTAAAGTCGGCACCACGCAAAAAACTAGCTAGTCACTGGTGCAATTGGGGACACTTCAGGCTTAGAAGTAAGTTTCACACATCCCCATGTGTTACACAGGCAAATGAAAGAAAACGGCCACAACACCACACTACAGGCGTGGTGTGTTAAGCTCATTTTACACAGGTTCTGTTCTGCCTTTTTGCTTTCATTTACTCACTGTGTTTCTGCACTGCAGCAGGACTCTGCTGCACCTATGAATAAAGAGCAAATCCCCACCTGGAGAATAAACGACTAAAATAGAGAGAGAGAGAACTACTGCTTCGGTTTCGCTAAAAAAATGTTGCTTTAAAGAGATATTAACAAAAGTGATGTGTAACATGGATATCTCTAGTCACATATTGTAACAGTCCTGACCTATTTATGTTAGTTTTTATGTGTTTTTGGTCAGGGCATGTGTTTTGGGTGGGCAGTCTATGTTACCTGTTTCTATGTTGGTTTCGGTTTGCCTGGTATGGCTCTTGATTAGAGGCAGGTGGTTTGCATTTTCCTCTAATCAAGAGTCATATTTAGGTAGGGCATTATCACTGTGTGTTGGTGGGTGATTGTCTCCTGTGATGTCTTCGTCGTTGTCGATGTGTTTCACTTACGGGACTGTTTGGCTGTTCGTGTGTTTCGATGTAACGTTCCTGTCCGTGAGTTTACGTTTGTTATGTGAGTTTATGTTCAGGTTCCGTTCTACGTCGTTTGTTATTTTGTAAGTTTTGAAAGTGTTTGTTTTCGTTGTCATCGGTGTTCGTTATAAAATAAAGATGGCATATTTCCCAGACTCCGCATTTTGGTCAGAAGATCCTTCTCTCCTCACCTCATCTGAGGATGAGGAAAGCGACAGCTTTGACAGAATCACCCACCAAAATACAGAGACCAAGCGGTATGGGAAGAATGCTCGACGGAGCAACAAGGACTTTTGGACTTGGGAGGAGATCCTGTCTGGTAGAGGACCCTGGGCGCAAACTGGAGGAAATCGCTGCTCTCGTGAGAAGAGTGAGGCAGCCACAGCCCAGGAGCGCTGGTATGAGGAGGCAGCTAGGAGACGTGGATGGAAGCCGGAGATTCAAGCTCGTAACCGGAATTATGAGGGGACACGTCTTGCACGGAAGCCCGAAAAGCCCGTGAGTAACTCCCAAAAATTTCTTGGGGGGGGGCTAAGGGGTTGTGGGCCAAGGGCAGGTAGGAGACCTGCGCCCACTTCCCAGGCTAACCGTGGAGAGCGGGAGTACGGGCAGACACCGTGTTACGCAGTAGAGCGCACGGTGTCTCCTGTACGTGTGCATAGCCCAGTGCGGGTTATTCCACCTCCCCGCACTGGTAGGGCTAGATTGGGCATTGAGCCAGGTGTCATGAGGCCGGCTCAACGCGTCTGGTCTCCAGTGCGTCTCCTCGGGCCGGCATACATGGCACCTGCCTTACGCATGGTTTCCCCGGTTCGCCTGCATAGCCCAGTGCGGGCTATTCCACCTCGCCGCACTGGCAGGGCGACCGGGAGCATTCAACCAGGTAAGGTTGGGCAGGCTCAATGCTCAAGAGAGCCAGTACGCCTGCACGGTCCGGTATTTCCGGCGCCACCTCCCCGCCCCAGCCTAGTACCTACAGTGCCTATATTACGCACTAGGCTACCAGTGCATTTCCAGAGCCCTGTTCCTCCTCCACGCACTCTCCCTGTAGTGCGTGTATCCAGTTCGGTGCCTCCAGTTCCGGCCCCACGCACTAAGCCACCTGTGCGTCTCCCAAGTCCTGTACACACTGTCACTTCTCCCCGTACTAGTCCTGAGGTGCGTGCCCTCAGCCAGGTGCCACCAGTGCCGGTACCACGCACCAGGTATAGAGTACGCTTTGAGAGTTCAGTGTGCCCTGTCTCTGCTCCCCGCACTAGTAGGAAGGTGCTTATCATTAGCACGGTGCCTCCAGTTCCGGCACCACGCACCAGGTCTACAGTGCGCCATATCCGGCCAGAGCCATCCGTCTCCCCAGCGCCATCTGAGCCATCCGTCTCCCCAGCGCCATCTGAGCCATCCGTCTCCCCAGCGCCATCTGAGCCATCTGTCTCCTCAGCGCCATCTGAGCCATCCGTCTCCCCAGCGCCATCTGAGCCATCCGTCTGCCAGGAGCCTGCAAAGCCGCCCGTCTGCCATGAGCCTGCAAAGCCGCCCGTCTGCCATGAGCCTACAGAGCCGTCAGCCAGACAGGAGCCGCTAGAGCCATCAGCCAGACAGGAGCCGCTAGAGCCGTCAGCCAGACAGGATCTGCCAGAGCCGCCAACCAGACAGGATCTGCCAGAGCCGCCAACCAGACAGGATCTGCCAGAGCCGCCAACCAGACAGGATCTGCCAGAGCCGCCAGCGAGCCATGAGCAGCCAGAGCCGTCAGTGAGCCATGAGCAGCCAGAGCCGTCAGTGAGCCATGAGCAGCCAGAGCCGTCAGTGAGCCATGAGCAGCCAGAGCCGTCAAAGAGCCATGAGCAGCCAGAGCCGTCAGTGAGCCATGAGCAGCCAGAGCCGTCAGAGAGCCATGAGCAGCCAGAGCCGTCAGAGCGCCATGAGCGTCGTGAGCCGTCAGCCTGCCATGAGCGTCGAGAGCCGTCAGCCTGCCATGAGCGTCGAGAGCCGTCAGCCTGCCATGAGCGTCGAGAGCCGTCAGCCTGCCATGAGCGTCGAGAGCCGTCAGCCTGCCATGAGCGTCGAGAGCCGTCAGCCTGCCATGAGCGTAGAGAGCCGTCAGTCTGCCATGAGCGTCGAGAGCCGTCAGCCAGCATGGACCTGCCAGAGCCGTCCAAACAGGACCTGCCAGAGTCCTTCAGCCGGGATCTGCCCCTTGTCCCGGTGTTGCCCCTTGTCCCGGTGCTGCCCCTTGTCCCGGTGCTGCCCCTTGTCCCGGTGCTGCCCCTTGTCCCGGTGCTGCCCCTTGTCCCGGTGCTGCCCCTTGTCCCGGTGCTGCCCCTTGTCCCGGTGCTGCCCCTTGTCCCGGTGCTGCCCCTTGTCCCGGTGCTGCCCCTTATTCCAGTGATGGTCCTTATCCTGGTGCTGCCCCTTGTTTTTGTGCTGCCCCTTGTCCCGGTGCTACCCCTTGTCCCGGTGCTGCCCCTTGTTCCGGTGCTAGCTGATTATTTAGGGGAAGGTAATGTTTGGGTGGTCAGTGGTAGGGGTAGACAGAAGAGGGGAGTGACTATGGTGGTATGGGGACAGCGTCCGGAACCGGAACCACCACCGTGGTCAACTGCCCACCCGGACCCTCCCCTGGACTTTGTGCTGGTGCGCCCGGCGTTCGCACCTTGGGGGGGGGGTACTGTAACAGTCCTGACCTATTTATGTTAGTTTTTATGTGTTTTTGGTCAGGGCATGTGTTTTGGGTGGGCAGTCTATGTTACCTGTTTCTATGTTGGTTTCGGTTTGCCTGGTATGGCTCTTGATTAGAGGCAGGTGGTTTGCATTTTCCTCTAATCAAGAGTCATATTTAGGTAGGGCATTATCACTGTGTGTTGGTGGGTGATTGTCTCCTGTGTCCGTGTCAATGTTTGCACCATACGGGACTGTATACGGTTTGTTCATTTCATGTAGTCTGTTCCTGTTCATTTCGTTCTTTACGTTGTATGTAAGTTCGTCGTTCGGGACTGTCTACTTTCGTTTTGTTATTTTGTTAGTTTATAGTGAAGTTCGTGTTTTCGTCTTGTCTTTAATAAATCATTATGTCTTCACTATCCGCTGCGCCTTGGTTCAATCCCTGCTCCTCCTCTTCTGATGAAGAGGAGGAGGATTATCGTTACACATATTGGTGGAAGATGGAGGACTAACCATTTTCTAAACTAATGTGAAAGGAACTGAATGATGACAATTGTTGTTCTGTAAAGGATTGCACTGTAACACAATGTAGCTTGAATTGTATCCCTCATCACTCACAATCCATACCAAATTCAGATTCTCAGGTTCTAGCAACCCTTTCCCTATTCATTCCATTAACAAAGACTCATAAAAACACAATTTAAAAAATCCAAGGCGAAACCATACTCATGATAATGTTCTCTTCTTTAATATTTCCATTTAAGCTGTAATAAGTCATTGTTGCAGTAGTTTAGTTGTGTGTTGCTGGAGGTGATGTTGAAGAAGTCAAGGGGCTGAAAAAGCGAGCATGTTATTGGTGTGGCGGTGCTCTGAGTGAACCACAGATCATTAGTGTTAGCCTGTATGGGTGGCTAATGGATGGTTGGATGAATAGCTCACAGCGTGTGCATCTAAATAGACAGACTTCCACGAAACCTCCTTTACTCCATCGGCTCTGATGTGACAAAACTAGAACGGTTAAAGTAAATTCACAGTAGTTGTCCACCATGGTGCTTTCACCTATCCTGTGTTTTCACATCATTGCAGAGGAAGGAGTACACTTTTTGAGACGCAAGAGTGCCAGTGTCTTGAAATGCCCTCTGCCAGGTAAAAATTAACCTGTATATAGGTTGGCTGTATTGTTAGCACCATTGGTTGGAGGCAGGCAGGGATTTGTGGATCAAGACGGGTGGACAGGGAGTATCAGAAACACTATAAAATTACTACTATACTACCTATAAAATGAGTTGCTTCTTCACAAAAATCCCCATCAAATTTCTATCAGATTTATCAAAAAACGAGTGGTGAATGTAACTCGTTCTGTCATGAATAATATGCAGACTGTATGTGGGTGAGTTTTGCTCCAGTCTTGGTCATGAGGATCCTGCAGGCAGTGATCTGATGGCATTTCCCAGTAGGTGACCCCATCACAGCGTCTCAGTCCAACAGCAGGGCAACCTTTAATGCTCTCCACTCACCCACTGTGACAAAACACTAATGGTGCTGAATTGCTGAATTTATGTAATGAGTTGTCAGAGAGAATTATGTTTAAAATGATCTAAAGAGATATGATGCCATTTTGATTATTAAGTACAGTAGCTGATGCAAATGAATGAGTGCTTCTAGAAATAGATTTAAATTTCAAAGTAGCCCATAATGACAACATACACTGAAGTACAATTTATTACACATCAGTGATTGAGAATGCGCTTTTATGAGTGACAAGTGCATTCAAATGCAAGGACTGAACAACAACTTAAAAACTATCATGAAGCACAAAGGTTCTAGTGTCAATCACAGTGCTAAAATAAATGTGGATTCAACATCATAGTACATTGTGTCACATCTTTGTGTTCATACACAACCTGGTCTCATTTCATGTTGTATTATTATGTACGTACATCTGAGACAATCCATTAAGTATAATATGTTACGTTTCCTATGGTATGTATTAATTTGTGGATTCCCTTTACCCATTCCACATATTTTGTAGAGTATTATATTTTACGATTTGAAAAATGTACAAAATGTTACGAATTCTAGCTAGGTGGCTAATGTTAGCTACCTGGCTAACATTAGTTAGGCTAGGGATTAGGGTTATCTTTAGGAGTTAGCGTAAAGGGTTAAGGTTAGGATCAGGGGCAGGGTTAGGGTTACAGGAAGGGTTAGCTAACATTTTAAGTAGTTGCAAAGTAGCTAATTATCAAAAATTATCCTTGATGAGATTCGATCTCGCAATCTTTCAGTTGCTAGAAGTTCACGTTATAAACTACCCATCCACACCGACCAACCACCGTACTTAGTTTTTTTCCAGCCAGAGCTGCCCACAATATGACAACAGCCAGCTCAAGTGCAGGGCGCGAAATTCAAAATATATATTTTTTAAATATTTAACTTTCACACATTAACAAGTCCAATACAGCAAATGAAAGGTACACATCTTGTGAATCCAGCCAACATGTCCGATTTTTAAAATGTTTTACAGCGAAAACAGCACGTATATTTATGTTAGCTCACCACCAAATACAAAAAAGGACAGACATTTTTCACAGGACAGGTAGCATGCACAAAGCCAACCTAACTAACCAAGAACCAACCAAACTAACCAACAAACAACTTCATCAGATGACAGTCTTATAACATGTTATACAATAAATCTATGTTTTGTTCGAAAAATGTGCATATTTCAGGTATAAATCATAGTTTACATTGCAGCTACAATCAGAAATTACACCGAAAGCAGACAGAATAATTACAGACACCAACGTCAAATACCTAATTACTCATCATAAAACATTTCTGAAAAATACATAGTGTACAGCAAATGAAAGACAGGCATCTTGTGATTCCAGCCAATATTTCCGATTTATTAAGTGTTTTACAGCGAAAACACAATATAGCGTTATATTAGCTTACCACAATAGCCAGAAAGACAAGCCATTTCCCAGTAGCAAAAGTTAGCGATCGTAACAAACCAGTAAAAGATATATATTTTTTGACTAACCTTGATATTCTTCATCAGATGACAGTCCTATAACATCAGGTTATACATACACTTATGTTTTGTTCGAAAATGTGCATATTTAGAGCTGAAATCAGTGGTTATACATGTTGCTATCGTAGCTACCTTTTCCACAACGTCTAAACAGCAACGATATTTTTCTGACACTTTTTCTGACACACATATTCTGACCAAATAGCTATTCATAAACATAACTAAAAAATACATGTTGTATAGGAAATGATAGATCCATTAGTTCTTAACCTGTTGAGGATGGGGGCGCTGTTGTCACTATTTATGCTAATCGTGTAATTTTTGAAACGGCTTCCCACAAAATTCTTGATCGTACAATATGCATATTATTATTATTATTGGATAGAAAACAGTCTATAGTTTCTATAGGAGTTGAAATTTTGTCTCTAAGTGGAACAGAACCCATTCTACAGCAATTTCCCTGACATGGAGTCAGATTTCAGAAATTTTGGCCCCTGATCTGGAGTCAGTTAAAAGGTCACAGTTATTGCTATGAGTATACGGACACTGCTTACGTCTTCCCCTGGATGCCTTTACGTGATGACGATTTGAATGGGGTCGATTGCGCGTTCACAGGCACTACAAATTAAAAAACCCTGTAGCTAGGAACTCTTTTCTTGCTGCGTAATGCGCCTGGAGGACATCGACCCGCACTTGTTCCAAGCATTAGTGGAGGGAGTAATATTACTCTGGTCATGTTTCTACTCGTTATGGGAGTTAAAAACATCATAAGGTAGTTAATTTAAAGCGTTTTATAGCAATTTATATCCGTTTAGTGCGATTTTGGGACATTTATTTCTGAAACGCTGTGAATTGCTGGGCACGCTTCCAGTTCATCCCGAACGCAGTTGGCATTTCCACATGGCAAGAGGACAGCTTTCCACCAAAAGACGATTAGACCCAAGAAAGGATCCTTTGCCCAAGATACTGATGGAAGAACAGCTCAAAGTAGGACATTTTTATTATGATAAATCGTGTTTCTGTCGAAAAATGTTAGTGGCTTGGTACGCCATGTTTTTTGACGTAGATTCGCTTGGCGCAAACTGTATTGAAAAGTAAGGATAATTTAAAAAATGTAATTCCGCGATTGTATTAAGAATTAAATTGTCTATCAATCCCTGTCCACCCTATATTTTTTAGTCACGTTTATGAGTATTTATGTATAAGAGTAGATCACTGTCTAATATGGCGCACGGACATTTTCTCACCAGCTGGGCTACATTTCACATTGTCTAACCATGATTTTGGTGGCTAAATATAAACATTTTCGATCAAACTCTATATGGATTGTGTAATATGATGTTACAGGAGTGTCATCTGAAGAATTCTGAGAAGGTTAGTGAAAAAATTAATATATTTTGGCGATGTTGACGTTATCGCTCACTTTGGCTAGAATCAATGCTGGGCTGCTATGTACTATGCTAATATAACGATTTATTGTGTTTTCGCTGTAAGACACTTAGAAAATCTGAAATATTGTCTATTCACAGGATCTGTGTCTTTCGATTAGTGTATGCTGTGAATTTTTACGAAATGTTTGATGATTAATAAGTAGGTAAATCAGTTGCTCTATGTAGTTATTCTAGTCCATTTGTGACGGTGGGTGCAATTGTAACCTATGCCATCTACCTGAAATATGCACTTTTTTCTAACAAAACCTATCCCATACCATAAATATGTTATCAGACTGTCATCTGATGAGTTTTTTTCTTGGTTAGGGGCTATAAATATCTTAGTTTAGCCGAATTGGTGATAGCTACTGGTGTTGGTGGACAAATAAAAGATGGTGGATTATGCTAATGTGTTTTTAGGTAATAGATGTACATCTTTACATATTGTGTCTTCCCTGTAAAACATTTAAAAAATCGGACATGTTGGCTGGATTCACAAGATGTGTACCTTTCATTTGCTGTATTGGACTTGTGTGAAAGTTAAATATTTAAAAAAATATATCTTTTGAATTTCGCGCCCTGCACTTGAGCTGGCTGTTGTCATAAGTGTACCGACGCCGGGCTGCAGCCATAAGAAGTTAAGAACTCATTCTTATTTACAAGGACAGCCTACTCCTTCCTCTCCATTGGGGGAGTGAACCCCGGTCTCATGCATGTCTGCAATATTGGGGCAGCAGGTAGCCTAGTGGTTAGAGTGTTGGACTAATAACCGAAAAGTTGCAAGATCGAATCCCCGAGCTGACAAGGTAAAAATCTGACGTTCTGCCCCTGAACAAGGCAGTCAACCCACTGTTCCTAGGCCATCATTGAAAATGAGAATTTGTTCTTAGCTACTCTGGGATATGTGGGACGCTAACGTCCCACTTGTGGGACGCCACTTGTGGGACGCTAATGTGGGACGCTAACGTCCCACTACACGCTAACGTCCCACTTGGCCAAAAGCCAGTAAAAATGCAGAGCGACAAATTCTAATAAATTACTATAAAAATCTAACTTTCATGAAATCACACCAAATTAAAGCTACACTTGTTGTGAATCCAGCCAACGTGTCAGATTTCAAATAGGCTTTTCGGCGAAAGCAAACAATGCTATTATCTGAGGATAGCACCATAGTAAACAAAGAGAGAGAAGCATATTTCAACGTTTGAAATACGTTTGAAAGTAGACCTTGAAATACATCCACAGGCACACCTTCAATTGACTCAAATGATGTCAATTAGCCTATCAGAAGCTTCTAAAGCCTTGACATCTTTTTCTGGAATTTTCCAAGCTGTTTAACTTCTCTAGGGTATGTATGACGGTAGCGTCTCACCTCGTCAACAGCCAGTGAAACTGCAGGGCGCCAAATTCAAAACAACAGAAATCCCATAATTTAAATTCCTCAAACATACAAGTATTTTACACCAAATTAAAGCTACACTGGTTGTGAATCCAGCCAACATGTCAGAATTCAAATAGGCTTTTCGGCGAAAGCAAACGATGCTATTATCTGAGGATAGCACCATAGTAAACAAAGAGAGAGAAGCATATTTCAACCCTGCAGGCGCGACACAAAACGCAGAAATAAAAATATAATTCATGCCTTACCTTTGACGAGCTTCTGTTGTTGGCACTCCAATATGTCCCATAAACATCACAAATGGTCCCTTTGTTCGATTAATTCTGTCGATATATATCCGAAATGTTCATTTATTTGGTGCGTTTGATACAGAAAAACACCGGTTCCAACCTGTGCTACGTGACTACAAATTTATCAAAAGTTACCTGTAAACTTTGCCAAAACATTTAAAACTACTTTTGTAATACAACTTTAGGTATTTTTTAACGTAAATAATCAATAAAATTGAAGACGGGATGATCTGTTTTCAATACAGGATTAAAACTAACTGTAGCTAGCTCTCTGGTCACGCGCCTCTATCTAACAGTACACTTCAAGTTACCCTCGTTCTGGATGGTCGTACTTCTTCATTTACACAAAGGAAAAAACCTCAACCAATTTCTAAAGACTGTTGACATCCAGTGGAAGTGGTAGGAACTGCAGGAAGGTCAATTAGAAATCTGTATTCCCATGAAATTTCATTGAAAAGAGAGTGACCTCAACAACAACAACAAATCTGAATGGTTTATCCTCAGGGTTTTGCCTGCTAAATACGTTCTGTTACACTCACAGATATAATTCAAACAGTTTTAGAAACTTCAGAGTGTTTTCTATCCAAATCTACTAATAATATGCATATCCTATCTTCTGGGGATGAGTAGCTGGCATTTGAATTTGAAAATGCTAACCCCTATCCTAGAGAAGTTTAACTGACTTGCCTAGTAAAATTAAGGTAAAATAGAAAAATATGGAAGACTATCAAATGCTTCTCAAAGATGCCCTCTATTGGTCAAACTAGCAATAACTTGCAGTAAGAGAAAAAAATGGCTGAGAATTAAATGACATGCCACAGAATACTAAGGCAGCACGCAAGCATTGCTGCAGTATGATGAAACGTTTAAAGGAGGAACCACTGTATGACAGCATACATTCTCTTAGTTGTTGGTATATGGAAGACTTCACAGGCCCTATTTTGGGTGACAAATTTGAAAATGACAGTTGAAGTGTTTCAAAGCCTGAGCCCATCACAAATGTAAAAAAAATATCAAATTAAGATTTATTCCATTTAAAATAGCATTAATAATAAGGTAACACAATTACATCATGTCAATCAGGGATATGAAAACTATTACCTTGACGATCGAATTATAATTGATACCTCATTCTTTCTCTCACATATAAAATTGGCAAAGTCCTGCATTTCTACCTATTCTAAATGACCAGTTACCGAGTTCAATGTAACACAGGTAGACAGGCAAATTACATTTAACCTGTCTAGGATCAGCGTGGCGCTAGCGGCACACCCCCCCCCCCCCCACTGAAAAACCAGTGCCGCGAAATTCAAAAAAAATATTTTTTTAAAATATTTAACTTTCACACATTAAAGTCCAATACAGCTAATGAAAGACACAGATCTTATGAATCCAGTCAACATTTCCGATTTTTAAAATGTTTTACAGGGAAGACACAATATGTAAAGATGTACATCTATTACCTAAAAACACATTAGCATATTCCACCATCTTTTATTTGTCCACCAACACCAGTAGCCATCACCAATTCGGCTAAACTAAGATATTTATAGCCCCTAACCAACAAAAAAACTCATTAGATGACAGTCTGATAACATATTTATGGTATGGGATAGGTTTTGTTAGAAAAAAGTGCATATTTCAGGTATATGGCATAGTTTACAATTGCACCCACCATCACAAATGGACTAGAATAATTACAATGAGCAACGTGTTTACCTAACTACTAATCATCAAACATTTCGTAAAAATACACAGCATACACGAATCGAAAGACACAGATCCTGTGAATACAGACAATATTTCAGATTTTCTAAGTGTCTTACAGCGAAAACACAATAAATCGTTATATTAGCTTAGCACATAGCAATTAGCAGCCCAGCATTGATTCTAGCCAAAGTGAGCGATAAAAGTCAACATCGCCAAAAGATATTAATTTTTTCACTAACCTTCTCAGAATTCTTCCGATGACACTCCTGTAACATCACATTACAACATGCATATACAGTTTGATCGAAAATGTTTATATTTAGCCACCAAAATCATGGTTAGACAATGTGAAATGTAACTCAGCTGGTCAGAATTTGTCCTTGCGCCACTTAGACAGTGATCTACTCTTATACATAAATACTCATAAACGTGACTAAAAAATATAGGGTGGACAGGGATTGATAGACAATTTAATTCTTAATACAATTGCGTTATTACATTTTTTAATTTATCCTTACTTTTCAATACAGTTTGCGCCAAGCGAAGCTACGTCAAAAAACATGGCGTCCTAAGCCACTAAAATGTTTCGACAGAAACACGATTTATCATAATAAAAATGTCCTACCTTGAGCTGTTCTTCCATCAGTATCTTGGGCAAAGGATCCTTTCTTGGGAGAAATCGTCTTTTGGTGGAAAGCTGTCCTCTTGCCATGTGGAAATGTCAACTACGTTCGGGATGAACTGAAAAGCGTTCCCAACTTTTCACATCGTTGCAAAAATAAATGTCCCAAAATCGCACTAAACGGATATAAATTGCTATAAAACGCTTTAAATTAACTACTTTGTGATGTTTGTAACTCCTATAACGAGTGAAAAGATGACCGGAGAAATATAACAGGCTAAACTAATGCTTGGAACAGGAGAGGGTCGGTGTCTTCCACGCGCGTTACGCAGCAAGAAAAGACTTGCTAGCTAAAGGTTTTTTTCATTTGTAGTGCCTGTGAACGAGCAATCGAGCCCGTTGGAATCGTCATCACGTAAAGGCATCCAGGGGAAGACGTAAGAAGTGTCCGTATAGTCATAGCAACGACAGTGCCCGTTTAAATGACTTCAGAAAAGTGGCCAACGTTTCTCAAATCTGACTCCATGTCAGGGAAATTGCTGTAGAATGGGCTCTGTTCCACTTAGAGACAAAATTTCAACTCCTATAGAAACTATAGACTGTTTTCTATCCAATAATAATAATAATATGCATATTGTACGATCAAGGATTTTGTGGGAAGCCGTTTAAAAAATTAGCCACATTAGCATAAATAGTCTAAACAGCGCCCCCATCCCCAACAGGTTAAAGGCATACTTTGGGATTTTGACAACGAGGCCCTTTATCTACTTCCCCAGAGTCAGATGAACTTGTAGATACCATTTGTATGTCTCTGTGTGTAGTTTGAAGAAAAGTTGCTAACAAGAGAGAGCGCAATTGCTAACTAGCATTAGTGCAATGACTGGAAGTCTATTGTATCAGCTAGTATGCTAGTAGATAACATAGACTTTCAGTGTGAAACTACTTCTAACTTCCTTCATACTGCACACAGACATAAAAATGATATCCACAAGTTCATCGGACCCTGGGGATGTAGATAAATGGCTTAATTTTCAAATTCGCAAAGTATCCATTCAATGATGACACCATTGTATAAATGTAATCTCATGAAGATGTTTCCACTGATTATATTACTAATATTTAACCAATATATTTTAAGGATGACAAAAGCATAATTTGTCAGGAACAAGGACGGATTCTAAGATTGTGACTGTTAAAGTTTGTTATTTCCTGATATTGGGAGGCTGTTGTTTTTAAAGCGATGACCCCAACAGAGAAGCGTAGACAGCTTTCCATGGTTGAGAGGATGCATCACTGAGCAGGATAAAGCTGGTGATTAGCACACTAAAGAGATTTAGCCAGCGAATGATCAGACACAGCTATGGAAGCGTTGCCAGCAGGGCATGGGAACTGGTAGGAACGTTGATATAAAGCCTATGTCAGCCCGTAATATTTCAACAGTGCTTAGATGGTAGGTCTTGCGTGCTATGAATCTACAAAGAAAACTGGAAAATATTGTTTTGGTTGGGGTCTGTTTTATTTGTGATCTGTCATGAGTGAGTGGAGAGGATGGGAGTGGACTGTTTTGTCCAACCTGGATAAAGTCAGCCTCAACAGTCCTGTGCCTGGAGCTGATGTAGGTGAGGGGACTATATGATTTGGCTGGCGGTAGTGTAGGAGAAGTCCGTGGGAGTGGGGTTATGAATGAGTGAGTAGGTTGAAGGGATGCAGAGCGTTTTTTTGGCAGACCTAGGTATGAGGTCTGCTGATAGTGTAGAGTGAAGCTCACCCAGCATGCACAGGCAATGACACAGTCATTATTAAGATGAATGCAGAACTGCACCTCAGTCTCCAGGTGCCTCGGAAAAGGAGAGAGGGGAAAAAGAGGGAGGGAAAGAGTGAGAATATTTATCTATCAGTTAAACACAGAGTGAATTTTCAAAGCATAATAATCAGGCATTACAGAATTATTATTTAAGAGAAACAAAATGTGACCACGGTATCCAATCTGTATTCAGTCTTTTCAAAATACAAGGTTTACTGCCTGTATTATAATCAACAGTTGGTCCTCCATTAATCAAAAAAAAGATATATCATAAACGTAATTAAAATGTACAGATTAATGCAGCACTTTTCCTGTTTTAATGTATTAAATGCTGCTGTAGGTTTAACAAGTGGGCTTGGATATTCTCACATTTCTATCCTCCATAACTCTGTGGTAGAGATGTTGGATCTTGTATGTTTTTTTCTCACTGCTGGGTGTCTTTGTTCCCCTTTGATTTCATGCTAGCTCTCGCTCAAGAACACACCTTAACATGTATTTCTTAAACGCCTCAAATTCGTCACAGCCATCTGTAAACCACGTACTGTAACACCCTCCTTAGCAGGACCAACTGCTGTGGTTTCATTTGGAGGAGGGCAAAGGCAGGAATATTCAGACACTGGTGAGACGTGACTGCTAAGTGCAATAGCTAAAAAGTGATCTAACCACAAGATAGCGAAGCATGGTGTCTTTTTTGTTGTGGTTGTTTTTGTTGTTGAGTGGCTGACTGCTTGCTGACTGCTTCTTTGGCAGAGCCTGCCAGTATTGTTTAGGTCTCTGTCAGTCCTCTGTGACCCAGTCCTGAATCTCAGCTCACTGCAATCAGGAAAGCAACAGGTGGTGCCGGCGCTCAGGTGAGCCGACATCTGATAGACACACACAGACAAAGACACGTCTCAGAGCAGCCAGTCCAGGGAGAATTACCACTCATCTGCCCTTCATCATGGAAATTAAAACACTTTATAAAAAACAAAACTCATATGAGGCTGTTTGCCACTACTAAGTGCGTGTGCATATGTGTACGTGAGTGTACTAGCAGGTGTGTGTGCGTCTGTGTACGATTATGTACATGAATATAAATGTATTCATGTGTAGGGTCTCTTATCTTTTGGGGGTGGGAGCAGTCATTTCCAATGTCTGTTTGTCCACTCCAGGACCTGGAGCATAATGTCCAGAGCAATAGTGTCAGCTGCAGAGCTATAGGTCAATTACTGACTGGAAGAGAGTCTAGGATTGTTAGAGTCTGCGTGAAACTTTGAACATTGTTATACGCAGAAGCATAGTATATAAAGGAGTGAAATAGACTGGTTTTTACATCAGAAGTTAATGGTTATCTGTAGGAGACAGATGGCTTTGGAATGTGTTAGGTGGACGGGAGGAAGTCACAGGATTGCTATAGAGGAAGCGGATGGACATCTGTGGATTAGGCGAAGGAGGGGTTGAGGTGAGGTTAGATCCCCTGAAGGGAGAAATGATGGTTTATTACCCTATTACCCTCTTCCAGTCAAAACATACCATGTAAGGATTGGAGAGAAGAAGGAATGCCTAAAGTGGAGTGTATATACAGTGGGGAGAACAAGTATTTGATACACTGCCAATTTTGCAGGTTTTCCTACTTACAAAGCATGTAGAGGTCTGTCATTTTTATCATAGGTACACTTCAACTGTGAAAGACGGAATCTAAAACAAAAATCCAAAAAATCACAGTGTATGATTTTTAAGTAATTAATTTGCATTTTATTGCATGACATAAGTATTTGATACATCAGAAAAGCAGAACTTAATATTTGGTACAGAAACCTTTGTTCGCAATTACAGAGATCATACTTTTCCTGTAGTTCTTGACCAGGTTTGCACACACTGCTGGAGGGATTTTGGCCCACTCCTCCATACAGACCTTCTCCAGATCCTTCAGGTTTCGGGGCTGTCGCTGGGCAATACGGACTTTCAGCTCCCTCCAAAGATTTTCTATTGGGTTCAGGTCTGGAGACTGGCTAGGCCACTCCAGGACCTTGAGATGCTTCTTACGGAGCCACTCCTTAGTTTCCCCGGCTGTGTGTTTCGGGTCGTTGTCATGCTGGCAGACCCAGCCACGACCCATCTTCAATGCTCTTACTGAGGGAAGGAGGTTGTTGGCCAAGATCTCGCGATACATGGCCCCATCCATCCTCCCCTCAATACGGTGCAGTCGTCCTGTCCCTTTTGCAGAAAAGCATCCCCAAAGAATGATGTTTCCACCTCCATGCTTCACGGTTGGAATGGTGTTCTTGGGGTTGTACTCATACTTCCTCCAAACACGGCGAGTGGAGTTTAGACAAAAAAGCTCTATTTTTGTCTCATCAGACCACATGACCTTCTCCCATTCCTCCTGGATCATCCAGATGGTCATTGGCAAACTTCAGACGGGCCTGGACATGCGCTGGCTTGAACAGGGGGACCTTGTGTGTGCTGCAGGATTTTAATCCATGACAGCGTAGTGTGTTTCTAATGGTTTTCTTTGAGA
Organism: Salvelinus fontinalis; assembly: GCF_029448725.1. Taxonomy (NCBI): domain Eukaryota; kingdom Metazoa; phylum Chordata; class Actinopteri; order Salmoniformes; family Salmonidae; genus Salvelinus; species Salvelinus fontinalis. The sequence goes on from NC_074682.1 coordinate 20,611,774, forward strand.
CTGTGGTCCCAGCTCTCTTCAGGTCATTAACCAGGTCCTGCCATGTAGTTCTGGGCTGATCCCTCACCTTCCTCATGATCATTGATTCCCACACGAGGTGAGATCTTGCATGGAGCCCCAGACCGAGGTTGATTGACCGTCATCTTGAATTTCTTCCATTTTCTAATAATTGCGCCAACAGTTGTTGCCTTCTCACCAAGGTGCTTGCCTATTGTCCTGTATCCCATCCCAGCCTTGTGCAGGTCTACAATTTTATCCCTGATGTCCTTACACAGCTCTCTGGTCTTGGCCATTGTGGAGAGGTTGGAGTCTGTTTGATTGAGTGTGTGAACAGGTGCAGTTAACTTCTCTAGGATAGGGGGCAGCATTTTCACTTTTGGATAAATAGCGTGCCCAATTTCAACTTCCTTCTACTCATCCCCAGAATATAAGATATGCATATCATTAGTAGATTTGGATAGAAAACACTCTGACGTTTCTAAAACTGTTTGAATCATGTCTGTGAGTATCACAGAACTTTTGTAACAGGCAAACCCCGAGGACTATCCATTCAGATGTATTTTTTTGAGGTCACCGTCTGTTCAATGAGGTTTCATTGGGATACTAGATTTCTAATCAACCTGTTTGCAGTTCTTACCACTTCCACTGGATATCACCAGTCTTTGGAAAAGGTTGAGGTTATTCCTTTGTGCAATGTAGAAGAACGGCCATCTGGAATCAGTGTAACGTTATGTGTACTGTTTGAGAGTTGCGCAAGACTAGAAAAGTATTGTTAGTTTGTTGTCCTCCTGTCTTGAAAACAGATAGAACCGTCTTCAATTTGATTGATTATTAACATTTACAAATACCTTAAGTTGTATTACAAAAGTAGTTTGAAATGTTTTGGCAAAGTTTACCATTAACTTTTCAGATATTTTGTAGTGACGTTGCGCAATTTGGAAGCTGTTTTTTTCTGGATCAAGCGTGCCAAATAAATGGACATTTGGGATATATATCGACGGAATTAATCGAACAAAGGGACCATTTGTGATGTTCATGGGACATATTGGAGTGCCAACAACAGAAGCTCGTCAAAGGTAAGGCGTGAATTATATTTTTATTTCTGTGTTTTGTGTCGCGCCTGCAGGGTTGAAATATGCTTCTCTCTCTCTTTGTTTACTATGGTGCTATCCTCAGATAATAGCATTGTTTGCTTTCGCCGAAAAGCCTATTTGAATTCTGACATGTTGGCTGGATTCACAACCAGTGTAGCTTTAATTTGGTATCTTTCATGTTTGATTTAATGAAAGTTAGATTTTAATAGTAATTTATTTGAATTTGGCGCTCTGCATTTTCTCTGGCTTTTGGCCAAGGGAGACAGTAGCGTCCCCCCTAAACACAGATTTTTGGATATAAATATGAACTTTACCGAACAAAACATACATGTATTGTGTAACATGAAGTCCTATGAGTGTCATCTGATGAAGATCATCAAAGGTTAGTGATTCATTTTATCTCTTTCTGCTTTTTGTTACTCCTCTCTTAGGCTGGAAAAATGGCTATCTTTTTCTGTGCCTTGGCTCTGACCTAACATAGTCGTTTGGTGTGCTTTCGTCGTAAAACCTTTTTGAAATCAGACACTGTGACTGGATTTACAACAAGTGTGTCTTTAAAATGGTGTAAAATACTTGTATGTTTGAGGAATTTAAATTATGGGATTTCTGTTGTTTTGAATTTGGCGCCCGCAGTTTCACTGGCTGTTGACGAGGTGAGACGCTAACGTCCCACATACCCTAGAGAAGTTAACCTGTCTAGCCCCGGGGTGCCCCTAGCGGCACACCCCCCCCACCCCCACTGAAAAGGCAGAGCCGCGAAATTCAAAAAAAATTTTTTTTTTCAATATTTTACTTTCACACATTAAAGTCCAATACAGCTAATGAAAGACACAGATCTTGTGAATCCAGCCAACATGTCCGATTTTTAAAATGTTTTACAGGGAAGACACAATATGTAAAGATGTAAATCTATTAGCTAAACACATTAGCATAATCCACCAACACCAGTAGCTATCACCAATTCGGCTAAACTAAGATATTGATAGCCACCAACCAAGAAAAAACCTCCTCAGATGACAGTCTGATAACATATTTATGGTATAGGATAGGTTTTGTTAGAAAAATTTGCATATTTCAGGTAGATGTCATAGTTTACAATTGCAGCCACCGTCACAAATGGACTAGAATAATTACAATGAGCAACGTGTTTACCTAACTACTAATCATCAAACATTTCGTAAAAATACACAGCATACACTAATCGAAAGATACAGATCCTGTGAATAAAGACAATATTTCAGATTTTCTAAGTGTCTTACAGCGAAAACACAATAAATCGTTATATTAGCATAGCACATGTGCAAACATTACCCCAGCATTGATTCTAGCCAAAGAGAGCGATAACGTAAACATCGCCAAAATATATTAATTTTTTCACTAACCTTCTCAGAATTCTTCAGATGACACTCCTGTAACATCACATTACAACATACATATAGAGTTTGTTCGAAAATGTGCATATTTAGCCACCAAAATCATGGTTAGACAATGAGAAAAGTAGCCCAGCTGGTCAGAAAATATCCTGCGCCATATTAGACAGTGATCTAGTCGTATACATAAATACTCATAAACGTGACTAAAAAATATAGGGTGGACAGCGATTGATAGACAATTTAATTCTTAATACAATCGCGGAATTACATTTTTTAAATTATCCTTACTTTTCAATACAGTTTGCGCCAAGCGAAGCTAAGTAAAAAAAAATGGCGTCCTAAGCCACTAACATTTTTCGACAGAAACACGATTTATCATAACAAATTGTTCCTACTTTGAGCTGTTCTTCCATCAGAATCTTGGTCAAAGAATCCTTTCTTGGGTCTAATCGTCTTTTGGTCGAAAGCTGTCCTCTTGCCATGCAGAAATGCACATTGCGTTCGGCATGAACTGGAACGGTGCCCAGAGATTCACAGTGGCTCAGAAATAAATGTCCCAAAATCGCACTAAACGGATATAAATTGCTATAAAACGCTTTAAATTAACTACCTTATGATGTTTTTAACTCCTATAACGAGTAAAAATATGACCGGAGAAATATAACTGGCTACACTAATGCTTGGAAAAACAGTAGGTCGGTATCCTCCGCGCGCATGACGCACCAAGAAAAGAGTTCCTACCTACAGGATTTTTTCATTTATAGTGGCTGTGATTGGGCAATCGATACCATTCAAAGCGTCATCACGTAAAGGCATCCAGGGGAAGACGTAAGCAGTGTCCGTATACTCATAGGAATAACAGTTGCCTTAAAACTGACTCCAGAACAGGGGCCAAAATGTGTGAAATCTGACTCCATGTCAGGGAAATTGCTGTAGAATGAGTTCTGTTCCACTTAGAGACAAAATTTCAACGCCTATAGAAACTATAGACTGTTTTCTATCCAATAATAATAATAATATGCATATTGTACGATCAAGAATTTTGTAGGAAGCCGTTTCAAAAATTACACGATTTCCATAAATAGTGACAACAGCACCCCCTAGCCTTAACAGGTTTTAAACAGCTTGGAAAATTCCAGAAAACGACATCAAGGCTGTGGAAGCTTCTGATAGGCTAATTGACATCATTTGAGTTAATTGGAGGTGTACCTGTGGATGTATTTCAAGGTCTACTTTCAAACCTAGTGCCTCTTTTCTTGACATCATGGGAAAATCAAAAGAAATCAGCAAAGACCTCAGAAAAAAAAGTCTGGTTCATCCTTGGGAGCAATTTCCAAGCTCCTGAAGGTACCATGTTCATCTGTACAAACAATAGTACGCAAGTATAAACACCATGGGACAACGCAGCCGTCATAGCGCTCAGGAAGGAGACGCATTCTGTCTCCTAGAAATGAACGTACTTTGGTGCGAAAATTGCAAATCAATCCCAGAACAACAGCAAAGTACCTTGTGGAGATGCTGGAGGAAACAGGTACAGAAATATCTATATCCACAGTGAAATGAGTCCTATTTCGGCATAACCTGAAATGCCGCTCAGCAAGGATGAAGCCACTGCTCCAAAACCGCCATAAAAAAGCCAGACTACAGTTTGCAACTGCACATGGGGACAAAGATTTTACTTTTAGAGAAATGTCCTCTGGTCTGATGAAACAAAAATAGAACTGTTTGGCCATAATAATCATCATTAATTTTGGAGGAAACGGGGGAGGCTTGCAAGCCGAAGAACCTCATCCCAACCATGAAGCAGGGGGGTGGCAGCATCATGTTGTGGAGGTGCTTTTATGCAGGAGGGACTGGTGCACTTCACAAAATAGATGGCATCATTAGGGAGGAAAATTATGTGGATATATGGAAACAACATCTCAAGACATCAGTCAGGAAGTTAAAGCTTGGTCGCAAATGGGTCTTCCAAATGGACAATGACCCCAAGCATACTTCCAAAGTTGTGGCAAAATGGCTTAAGCACAACAAAGTCAAGGTATTGGAGCGGCCATCACAAAGCCCTGACCTCAATCCCATAGAAGATTTGTGTGCAGAACTGAAAAAGCGTGTGTGAGCAAGGAGGCCTACAAACCTGACCCAGTTACACCAGCTCTGTCAGGAGAAATGGGCCAAAATTTACCCAACTTATTGTGGGAAGCTTGTGGAAGGCTACCCAAAACGTTTGACCCAAGTTAAACAATGTAAAGGCAATGCTACCAAATACTAATTGAGTGTATGTAAACTTCTGACCAACTGGGATTGTGATGAAAGAAATTAAAACTGAAATAAATCATTCTCTCTACTATTATTCTGACATTTCACATTCTTAAAATAAAATGGTGATCATAACCGAACTAAGACAGGAAATGTTTTACTAGGATTCAATGTCAGGAATTATGAAAAACTGAGTTTAAATGTATTTGGCTAAGGTATATGTAAACTTCCGACTTCAACTGTCGATATCCCTTAAAAAAATCTGACATTTCCAGGTACAATAGTCATTTACAACATTAACAATGTCTACACTGTATTTCTGATCAATTTGATGTTAATTTTAAAGGTAAAAGAAATAGCTTTTCTTTCAAAAACAAGGACATTTCTAAGTGACCCAAACTTTTGAACGGTAGTGTATATTAATCAATTTCATCCACTTGTCATTACATTTTTTTGTTATACATTCAACGTGTTGTGTTTCTGTGATACTCATTTTTACGGACCTAATGACTAGCCTACGGATATTGTTGCACTTGCTTTGTCTCGGGGTCCTACTGTAGGCCTATTTACAAGTGCAGCCGATTCAGACAGTTAACTTGAGTGGCAACAAATCTGCCCAATTATCTGATTTGCTTTCTTTGCACCCACTTCTGTTGATCCTCACACTTTTGTTGAAACACACTTTCAGACACACTCCATGTATGCAATTACCCATTTTTGTTCAGTGCAGAAATATTAATATATTTTGTGGCCTATGCTTACTGTGTGTCACTCAGCTCACAAGACAGCTGCAAGACACACTATTATCAATACATTTAACATTTGATTCAACGGTATAATTTCTGTTACGTCATTAGTTTATAACTTCATCATTATCTGCAGCAGCAGTTGGTTTAGGCTGTGGAAGTGGCGTCGTTGGACGGCCCCGTTTTGGCAACCTCGGACGGCCCAGATGCAGCTGCCGAAGTTGCGGTGGTGCTGGACCGACCAGTCGCAGCGTCATCGGACGGGTCATTCCCGCTGTCTCACATAATAGTCGATTATTCTGTCTTGCTGGAATGAATGAGTTGGGAGACAGGCGCAGAAATGCGTAATAGAGTTTTTTATTGTAGCCCATTTGGCACGGGGACAAAGACCAAACAAACACGTAACAAAAATATTTTTTACATTTGGGGTCAAAACTGACCACTTTTGGTGCTTTTAGGGTAAAAAAAGTTAAATGTTAATGTACTGTATATTTAAATTTGTTTGATTTTATTTTAAGAATCTTTAGGGGTACCAATAATTGTGACACTATCTTTTCTCTGAGCAATTGTATTAGTATCCAATAATATAATTGTCAATATTTTTTGGGACAACAATGCAGCTCATTATTTTTGTTATTTATTTTATACAGTCTTTTTTTCACATCTTTATTAAGACTGCCAATCATTTTGGTGGTGACTGTATCAACAGCTACAATGTTGGTTTGTGTTCTTCAGCTGAAAAGGAGTAATAATAGAGTATTGTTTGCTCATTAATGATTGGTGCATCCCAGATACAAACTAACAACATTATCAACAACTGAAGAAGTGGGGAAATAAATGTTTACTATAACAAATACTTTGACATTGACAATCAGGTGTAAGGCTTTCGTTTAAGAGCAACACACATAAGTATCTCAATTGAGAATTTGGCCTAAAAAGCACAACCCTGTGTCCCTCTCCCAGTCTTCTTCTCAGTAAAATTGTACAACTCTTGCTCCAGCTCTGCCAGGCTGTCGGTCTGGGGGGCAAGCTGCATGTAAGAGGTGATGAGAAAGTTGGGCCCGACCAGCCAGCCATGACAAAAATAGATTACTCTGAGAAGGAGACAGACAGACTGCCATGACAAAAATAGATTACTCTGAGAATGAGGCAGACTGTGTGTGTGTGTTCGTGTGCGTGTGTGTATGAAAAGGAGAGGTAGCGAGAGAGAAAGCGAAAGCAGCAAGGGAAATAATGATAGAGAGTAGAATGACTGATACCTTCATCTTGGTTATTATTTCAGGTCCAACCTTCATAAGCACTACATAAATGTGTAACAAATCATCTGTATGGCAAATCAAATCAAATTGCATTAGTCACATGCGTCGACTACAACAGGTGTAGACCTTACAGTGAAATGCTTACTTACGAGCCCCTAACCAACAATGCAGTTTAAAATAATACGCATAAGAATAAGAAGTAAAAGTAACAAGTAATTAAAGAACAGCAGTAAAATAACAATAGCGAAACTATATACAAGGGGGTACCGGTACAGAGTCAATGTGCGGGGGCACCGGTTAGTTGGTGATCAGGCCTACCACTGTGTCATCGGGAAACTTAGTTGAGGTAATATGTAAATGTATGTAGAGTTATTAAAGTGACTATGCATAGATGATAATAACAGAGAATAGCAGTGGTGTGGAGGGGGGGGGTGGGGCAATGCAAATAGTCTGGCTAGCCATTTGATTAGGTGTTCAGGAGACATGGCTTGGGGGTAGAAGCTGTTCAGAAGCCTCTTGAACTAGACTTGGCACTCTGGTACGCTTGCCGTGGGGTAGCAGAGAGCACAGTACATGACTAGGGTCATGGCTAAAATGTGACAATTTTTTTCTCCCTCTGACACCGCCTCGTATAGAGGTCCTGGATGGCAGGAAGCTTGGCCCCAGTGATGTAGTGGGCCATTTGCACTACCCTCTGTAGTGCCTTGTGGTCGGAGGCCCGAGCAGTTGCCATACCAGGCAGTGATGCAACCAGTCAGGATGGTCTCGATGGTGCAGCTGTAGAACCTTTTGAGGATCTGAGGAACCATGCCAAATATTTTCACTCTCCTGAGGGGAATAGGTTTTGTTGTGACCTTAACAACTGTCTTGGTGTGCTTGGACCATGTTAGTTTTTTGTTGATGTAGACACCACGGAACTTGAAGCTCTCAACCTGCTCCACTGCAAGCCCATCAATGGGAATGGGGGCGTGCTCTGTCCTTTTTTTCCTGTAGTCCACAATCATCCCCTTTTTCTTGATCACGTTGAGGGAGAGGTTATTGTCCTGGCACCACACGGCCAGGTCTCTGACCTCCCTATAGGCTGTCTCGTCGTTGTTGGTGATCAGGCCTACCACTGTGTCATCGGGAACCTTAATGATGGTGTTGGAGTCGTGCCTGGCCGTGCATTCATGAGTGAACAGGGAGTACAGGAGGGGACTGAGCACGCACGCCTGGGGGGCCCCAGTGTTGAGAATCACCGTGGCAAATGTGTGGTTACCTTCCCTCACCACCTGTGGGCGGTTCGTCAGGAAGTCTAGGATCCAGTTGCTGAGGGAGGTGTTTAGTCCCAGGTTCCTTAGCTTATTGATGAGCTTTGAGGGCACTATGGTGTTGAACGCTGAGCTGTAGTCAATTAATAAATAGCATTATCACATAGGTGTTCCTTTGTCCAGGTGGGAAAGGGCAGTGTTGAGTGCAATAGAGATTGCGTCATCTGTGGATCTGTTGGTGCGGTATGTAAATTGGAGTGGGTCTAGAATTTCTGGATAGTGGTGTTGATGTGAGCCATGACCAGCCTTTCAAAGCTCTTGATGGCTACAGACGTGAGTGCTATGGGTCGGTAATCATTTAGGAAGTTTACCTTAGTGTTCTTGGGAACAGGCACTACGGTGGTCTGCTTACAAGGTTCCAAAAGCGTTCCACAGGGATGCTGGCCCATGTTGACAACAATGATTCTCACAGTTGTGTTGAGTTGGCTGGATGTCCTTCAAGTGGTGGACCATTCTTGATGCACACAGGAAACTGTTAAGCGTGAAAAACCCAACAGCGTTGCAATTATTGACTCAGACAAACCGGTGCGTCTTGCACCTACTACCATACCCCGTTCAAAGGCACTTAAATATTTTGTCTTGCCCATTCACCCTCTGAATGGCACACATACACAATCCATGCCTCAATTGTCTCAAATCTTAAACGTCTTTCTTTAACCTGTCGCATCCCCTTCATCTACGCTGACTGAAGTGGATTGAACAGGTGATATCAATACGGGATTATAGCTTTCACCTGGATTCACCTGGTTAGTCTATGTCATGGAAAGTGAAGGTGTTGCTAATGTTTTGTACACTCTTTGTATTTACAAGTCAATGTATTAACTAGTATGACTATTTTAAATACAGATTATATTTTATGTTACTGTACTTACAGTACAGATGTAGTCTTACAGCATCTCATTGAATTATTCATGTTTAGCAGATCTAAATTTGCCCAGGCTCGAACGTTACAGTCCCAAAGAATGTCTGGAGGGCAGCCAAGCAACCAGGCCAATAGTTCCACTGCGATGGCAATCCACTATTGGGTGCTTTAGATGTTGACATGTTTCTCAAAAGCAACATGAGTGGTATGTACAGAAATTGCATTGACCGTAGATTTAGAAACGAAGAAGATCCAAACACATTGGGTAATTTTGGGGGTCTCCATCTCAGAATGCACGTATAAGGATACCAGGCGTTGTGTCGGGAAACACATTGCCTGTAAAAAGAGGCAAGTTGTCATTCACCCCAATCAACACTGTTTTGGATGGGAATGTCCGTTCTACTCATTCAAATGTTATTGGACAATGTCTGTGGTACAGTATGTATATGTAACTATTATTTGTAGAGTCATTATCTTCAAACCTAACTCAAATGTAAATGTATGGCTGTGTCATTATGACTTTGGATAACTTATTTATGGCACATTTAACTTATTTCATTTGAACAATTCTCAGTGGCAAAGCAAAAAGGGGAAAAGATGGGGAGAAAAATGACCGCAATAACTGTTGAGGAGGTTTTTGTCCATCGATTGCAAATGAGCATTTGACAGTGTGTGGGTATTGTCATGATATTTAAAAAATAATATGACTTTTAAATTATTCATGGAATGCTAAATTAAATGATATCCAAACTGCATGCTGAGACATAAAAATGGTATTCATAAATTAATCTCTGGGTAAGTAGAATAACGACCTGAAGCTCTAAACCTCGCAGAATACCCTATAACAGGGTTGGTCAATTTAAATTCAATAAATTGAAGATGTTAAAGGGATAGTTCATTTTTGTACACCTTATAGTCAGATGGCTAACAGAAAAATGATGAGGGTGATGGGGGCAATGAGACAAGGTTCAAAGTTTGTGGCCAAATCCACTGAACTTAATAATGGCTAGTTAACTTCTCTAGGATAGGGGGCAGCATTTCCACGTTTGGATGAAAAACATACCCAAATTCAACTGCCAGTTACTCATCGCCAGGAGATAAGATATGCATATTATTAGTGGATTTGGATAGAGAACACTCTGAAGTTTCTAAAACTGTTTGAATCATGTCTGTGAGTATAACATAACTTATTTAGCAGGCGAAACCCCGAGGACAAACCATTCAGATTTTTTTTTTTGAGGTCACTGTCTTTTCAATGAGGTTTCATTGGGAAACTAGATTTCTAAGCAACTTGCTTGCAGTTCCTACAGCTTCCACTGGATGTCACCAGTCGTGAGAAATAGGTTGAGTTTATTCCTTTGTGTAATGAAGAAATACGCCCATCTTGAAGTTGAGGCACTCCTGGTGTCCTAGACATGCGTTTCAATCAAACAGAAGGCATGCTACGTATCGTTTTAATCCTGTATTGAACACATACCCGTCTTCAATTTTATCGATTGTTAACGTTAAAAAATACCTAAAGTTGTATTACATAAGTAGTTTGACATTTTTGGCAAAGTTTACAGGTAATCTTTGATATATTTTGTCGTCATGTGTAACGGTTGTCCTCCTCTTCATCCGATGAGGAGGAGCAGGGATTGAACCAAAATGCAGCGGAGTTTGAAGACATGATTTATTAACCTGTTGAGGCTGGGGGCGCTGTTGTCACTATTTATGCTAATCGTGTAATTTTTGAAACGGCTTCCTACAAAATTCTTGATCGTACAATATGCATATTATTATTATTATTGGATAGAAAACAGTCTATAGTTTCTATAGGAGTTGAAATTTTGTCTCTAAGTGGAACAGAACCCATTCTACAGCAATTTCCCTGACATGGAGTCAGATTTCAGAAATTTTGGCCACTGTTCTGGAGTCAGTTTTAAAGCCAATGTTATTCCTATGAGGATGCGGACACTGCTTACGTCTTCCCCTGGATGCCTTTACGTGATGACGATTTGAATGGGGTCGATTGCGCGTTCACAGGCACTATAAATTAAAAAACCCTGTAGCTAGTCACTCTTTTGGAGCTGCGTCATGCGCCTGGAGGACACCGACCCGCACCTGTTCCAAGCATTAGTGTTGGGAGTAATCTTTCTCCGGTCATGTTAAGACTCGTTATAGGAGTTAAAAACATCATAAGGTAGTTAATTTAAAGCGTTTTATAGCAATTTATATCCGTTTAGTGCGATTTTGGGACATTTATTTCTGAAACGCTGTGAATCGCTGGGCACGCTTCCAGTTCATGCTGAACGCAGTTGGCATTTCCACATGGCAAGAGGACAGCTTTCCACCAAAAGACGATTAGACCCAAGAAAGGATCCTTTGCCCAAGATACTGATGGAAGAACAGCTCAAAGTAGGAAATTTTTATTATGATAAATCGTGTTTCTGTCGAAAAATGTTAGTGGCTTAGGACGCCATGTTTTTTGACGTAGCTTCGCTTGGCGCAAACTGTATTGAAAAGTAAGGATAATTTAAAAAATATAATTCCGCGATTGTATTAAGAATTAAATTGTCTATCAATCGCTGTCCACCCTATATTTTTTAGTCACGTTTATGAGTATTTATGTATACGAGTAGATCACTGTCTAATATGGCGCACGGACATTTTCTCACCAGCTGGGCTACTTTTTCCATTGTCTAACCATGATTTTGGTGGCTAAATATGCACATTTTCGAACAAACTGTATATGCATGTTGTAATGTGATGTTACAGGGGTGTCATCTAAAGAATTCTGAGAAGGTTAGTGAAAAAAATAATATATTTTGCCGATGTTTACGTTATCGCTCACTTTGGCTAGAATTAATGCTGGGGTAATGTTTGCACATGTGCTATGCTAATATAACGATTTATTGTGTTTTCGCTGTAAGACACTTAGAAAATCTGAAATATTGTCTGTATTCACAGGATCTGTGTCTTTCGATTAGTGTATGCTGTGTATTTTTACGAAATGTTTGATGATTAGTAAGTAGGTAAACACGTTGCTCTATGTAGTTATTCTAGTCCATTTGTGACGGTGGGTGCAATTGTAACCTATGCCATCTACCTGAAATATGCACATTTTTCTAACAAAACCTATCCCATACCATAAATATGTTATCAGACTGTCATCTGATGAGTTTTTTTCTTGTTTAGGGGCTATAAATATCTTAGTTTAGCCGAATTAGTGATAGCTACTGTTGTTGGTGGACAAAGAAAAGATGGTGGATTATGCTAATGTGTTTTTAGCTAATAGATTTACATCTTTACATATTGTGTCTTCCCTGTAAAACATTTTAAAAATCGGACATGTTGGCTGGATTCACAAGATCTGTGTCTTTCATTAGCTGTATTGGACTTTAATGTGTAAAAGTTAAATATTTAAAAAAAATATTATTTTTGAATTTCGCGGCTCTGCCTTTTCGGTGGGGGTGGGGGGGGAGTGCCGCTAGCGGCACCCTCATCCTAGACAGGTTACAATTGCACCCACCGTCACAAATGGACTAGAATAACTACATAGAGCAACGTGTTTACCTACTTACTAATCATCAAACATTTCGTAAAAATACACAGCATACACTAATCGAAAGACACAGATCCTGTGAATACAGACAATATTTCAGATTTTCTAAGTGTCTTACAGCGAAAACACAATAAATCGTTATATTAGCATAGCACATAGCACTTAGCAGCCCAGCATTGATTCTAGCCAAAGTGAGCGATAACGTCAACATCGCCAAAATATATTATTTTTTTCACTAACCTTCTCAAAATTCTTCAGATGACACCCCTGTAACATCACATTACAACATGCATATACAGTTTGTTCGAAAATGTGCATATTTAGCCACCAAAATCATGGTTAGACAATGTGAAATGTAGCCCAGCTGGTGAGAAAATGTCCGTGCGCCATATTAGACAGTGATCTACTCTTATACATAAATACTCATAAACGTGACTAAAAAATATAGGGTGGACATCGATTGATAGACAATTTAATTCTTAATACAATCGCGGAATTACATTTTTTAAATTATCCTTACTTTTCAATACAGTTTGCGCCAAGCGAAGCTACGTCAAAAAACATGGCGTCCTAAGCCACTAACATTTTTCGACAGAAACACGATTTATCATAATAAAAATGTCCTACTTTGAGCTGTTCTTCCATCAGTATCTTGGGCAAAGGATCCTTTCTTGGGTCTGATCGTCTTTTGGTGGAAAGCTGTCCTCTTGCCATGTGGAAATGCCAACTGCGTTCAGCATGAACTGGAAGCGTGCCCAGCGTTTCAGAAATAAATGTCCCAAAATCGCACTAAACGGATATAAATTGCTATAAAACGCTTTAAATTAACTACCTTATGATGTTTTTAACTCCTATAACGAGTCTTAACATGACCGGAGAAAGATTACTCCCAACACTAATGCTTGGAACAGGTGCGGGTCGGTGTCCTCCAGGCGCATAAAGCAGCTCCAAAAGACTTACTAGCTACAGGGTTTTTTAATTTATAGTGCCTGTGAACGCGCAATCGACCCCATTCAAATCGTCATCACGTAAAGGCATCCAGGGGAAGACGTAAGCAATGTCCGTATACTCATAGCAATAACTGTGGCCTTTTAACTGACTCCAGATCAGGGGCCAACATTTCTGAAATCTGACTCCATGTCAGGGAAATTGCTGTAGAATGGGTTCTGTTCCACTTAGAGACAAAATTTCAACTCCTATAGAAACTATAGACTGTTTTCTATCCAATAATAATAATAATATGCATATTGTACGATCAAGAATTTTGTGGGAAGCCGTTTCAAAAATTACACGATTAGCATAAATAGTGACAACAGCGCCCCCAGCCTCAACAGGTTAATTTGTGAAAGTTAAATATTTAAAAAATATTTTTTTTTTAATTTCGCGGCTCTGCCTTTTCAGTGGGGGTGGGGGGGGTGTGCCGCTAGCGGCACCCTCATCCTAGACAGGTTAAACAATACGGAAAAAACACGAACTTGACTAATAAACTAACAAAACAACAAACGGTGTAGACAGACCTGGACGACGGACTCACATAACACGAATAACGCACGAACAGGGAAAATAGCCTACACATAAAATGACGATGAACAAACAAACCGAAACAGTCCCGTATGGTGCGACAAACACTGACACAGGAGACAACCACCCACAACGAACACTGTGAGACAACCTACCTAAATATGACTCTTAATTAGAGGAACGCCAAACACCTGCCTCTAATTAAGAGCCATACCAGGCAACCCATAAACCAACATAGAAACAGAAAACATAGAATGCCCACCCAAACTCACGTCCTGACCAACTAACAGAAATAGGTCAGGAACGTGACATCATGTTTGAGCAAGTTGGAACCGGTGTTTTTCTGGATGAAACGCGCCAAATAAATGGACATTTTGGACATATATCAACGGAATTATTCGAACAAAAGGACCATGTGTGATGTTTATGGGACATATTGGAGTGCCAACAACAGAAGCTCGTCAAAGGTAAGGCATGAATTATATTTTTTATTCTGTGTTTTGTGTCGCTCCTGCAGGGTTGAAATGTTTTCTCTCTTTTGTTTACAATGGTGCTATGCTCAGATAATAGCATCGTATGCTTTCGCTGAAAAGCCTATTTGAATTCTGACATGTTGGCTGGATTCACAACCAGTGTAGCTTTAATTTGATATCTTTCATGTGTGATTTAATGAAAGTTTGATTTTATAGTAATTTTCATATTCATTCATTTTAATGTGGTGCTATGCATTTTCTCAGGCTTTTTGCCAAGTGATACAGTAACGTCTTGCCTAAAAACAGATTTTTGGATATAAATATGAACTTTACCGAACATAAAATACATGTATTGTATAACATGAAGTCCTATGAGTGTCATCTGATGAAGATTATCAAAGGTTAGTGATTAATTGTATCTCTATTTCTGCTTTTTGTTAATGCTCTCTTTAGCTGAAAAAATGGCTCTTTTTCTGTGACTTGGCTCATACCTTACATAATCGTTTGGTGTGCTTCCGTCGTAAAACCTTTTTGAAATCGGACACTTTGGCTGGATTTACAACAAGTGTAGCTTTAAAATGGTGTAAAATACTTGTATGTTTGAGGATTTTAAATGATGGGATTTCTGTTGTTTTGAATTTGGCGCCCTGCAGTACCATTGGCTGTTAATGAGGTGCGACGCTAACGGTATGGAGAAGCTCGGGGTCATGGTCATGGTCAGCTTCACCACCAGGTAGAGGCATCAGTCCAACGGGCCGGCAGAGAAGATGAACCAGGAGCTGGGGATGTTCCTGAGGAGTCACTGTCAGGACCGGCAAGGAGAGTGGGCTCGGTCCATCTTCAATTTCTCAAAGATAATTTCCCTAACTTTGTCCTCAGACTCCGTGCAGGTCTTGTGGAGATTATTCAATTCCATCCACAACCATGTTGCCTTGATTGTCCCTCAAGTCTTATTAATACATCATTATTATCGTGGATTCACACACAGAATTGATGACCTCCCTCAATGACTTACAGATTGCTGTCATCTTGCCATTTTCCTTGTTTCAACTCATTGAGGTGACCCTGGGAGAACTGCAAACTGTTCTTCAGGTCCTGAACGTCTCTGGTCGGGTCATCCAATATTTTATTAGTTGAATCCACCAGTATTTGGACAAAACACTTGAAGCTATGTTCTTGTTGTTGTAACAACTGCTTGTAGACCTACAGTATTTTTGTTTGTTTAAAAGATCCTTCAAGTGTAATAGAGACACCAATGTCCTGAACGGTACTCCCACCGGCTTTGGTCTTTGTCATGGTAGCTAGCAATGTAGGTTACCCTGTTAATCCTCGCAGTTCCAGACAGGGCAGGTCACAGGGAAGATTGAAAACTAACAACAGCAGCGATCGAGACAGCCACAATGGCTATCCGCATCGCGGGCTGCATTCAAAGCCAAGCTAGCTTGATAGGCAGCTAGCTAGCTAGCACCTAGGCTAGCTGCTGCACCAAATAGCTCCTCAGACTCGTCCTTTGTCTGCAAGTTACAGGACAGAGACTAGCAGTCCCAGCAACTGATGCCAACTGCGTCGCAGGATCCAAACTAAAAAGTTAGCTAGCTACTAACAACTTTCCAATAAACTTTCAAAACAACAAACTTTCCAAAACAACGCAACCAAGCTACATAGGTAGCTATGTAATCTAACTCATCACTTAACTACTACAAACTAATTTAAATTACAATAAATAAATGTTAACTTACAAATTTCCGCTGTCCAGTGGCACCACAAGTGGTCATTGGATTTGCAAACTGCATCACATGTGCGCTTCCTGCGCTACAGAAACACCATTAGCCAAAATACAATGCATGGGCACTGATTTAAAGGGTAACTACACTCAAAAATCTAAGTTTCTTTGATTTTTCCCACACCTCAAAAGTGGTCCATTGATGCAGTTTAAGCATTGTTGTGATTCAGGACATATATATTTTTGTTTTTCTATTTAAAAAAGTGTGAAAAAACTGAAAGAAAACAGAGAAAGGAATAGAAAAGGTAAAATATAGAATTAGGTAAATATGCCATTTAGCAGATGCTTTTATTCAAAGCGACTTACAGTCAAGCATGCACAAATTTTTACGTATGGGTGGTCCTAGGAATCTACCCCACTGTCCTGGCGTTGCAATGCTCTACCAAGATATATGAAAAGATTATAAATGCTTTGTGAAGCCTCAATTTAACATGATTTGTAAATCGTTTATTAAGCAGTGCTTATGCCACCCTTTGTAAAGCACAGGTCTTTGTCATATTTGACATTGGTGGTTATGTCACACAGTTATGTACCCTTCATAGAGCATAAGACACAGTTATAGATGATTTGTGACACATTGTAGTGTTTCAAAAGGCTTTATGAAGCCTTTCTAAGCTGCATGTCACTTAATGTGGGGCCTTATTTCAATTAGGTAATTTACTTTTATGGACACCTGTCACTTTTCTTTTTTAAGTGAGACAAGAAATGATACCGTAACAGATTCGGCCATAATGCCAATTTATGCTACTCAGTGGGCTACAGTGAAAGTTAACCCAGGAGGATGGATTTAGTGCACACTTCCAAAAATTCCACTTGTTTATTTGCCAGAAAGTCATTATCATTGTTTTGTTTTTGTGCCAGGTTATAATAAAAACAAGTAGGGGTGTTGTGTATGTTTACCTTGAAGCAAAAAATTACCATCCGTGAAACATCAATTTTCCCAGTGTTTTTCTTTCTTTTCGGCATGATGAGTGTGGGCTGTCTCCTTAGTCTCATTTGCATAAATACATGCATTATGTTTAGGTCCTAGGGTTGTAGGGGTAATTCATATCTCTAACACAGTTACTGTTATGGTAGACCCCTCACAGTGAAATACGCAACCAAGAGGGAAAACACAGAGGGCTTTTAAGTTTTTTAATAGATAGTGTAGTGGGTTTTAATCCTACAGCAGAAAAAGAGTGATATGACAATGAACATGTTAATTTATTATTATGGCTATGCAGTATGAAAGTGAATGCCCTCATTTAATATTATTATTGATATCAAAATAGACGATAATGTTTTTCTTTATGTAATCTTTAAATACATTGGAATAAAGTATACAACTAACTAAATGTGTGTTTGTCATTGAGAGTAGGGACAACTATGAGGGAAGTTGTATTACAAAAGTAGTTTGAAATGTTTTGGCAAAGTTTAGAGGTAATTTTTGAGATATTTTGTAGTGACGTTGCTCGAATTGGAAGCAGTTTTTTTCTGGATCAAACGCACCAAATAAATTGACATTTTGGATCGAACAAAAGGACCATTTGTGATGTTTATGGGACATATTGGAGTGCCAACAAAAGAAATTCGTCAAAGGTAAGGCATGATTTATATTTTATTTCTGCGTTTTGTGTTGAGCCTGCAGGGTTGAAATATGCTGCACTCTCTTTGTTTACTATTGTGCTATCATCAGATAATAGCATCTTATGCTTTCGTCGAAAAGCATTTTTGAAATCTGACATGTTGGCTGGATTCACAACGAGTGTAGCTTTAATTTGGTATCTTACATGTGTGATTTAATGAAAGTTAGATTTTATATTATTTTTTTTAATTTGGTGCTCTACATTTTCCCTGGCTATTGGCCAAGTGGGACGCAAGCGTCCCGCCTATCCCAGAGAGGTTTTAAGATCAGTCTGAAAACTTTATTCACCTGAAACCCTGAGCCACAGTTATTGTTTGTAACGTCTTGTCTTTGTCTGTCTACATGGTTGTTGTCTGTCTGGCTTTATAAATACATGTGTTTGCCCTCTGAAGGAACGCTCTGAAGGCTATGTGAGGCATTTGTAATTGGCTCATTTCTTTTTTGATCTTTTCGCAGATGAACATACCATACACACTGTGCTCTCGCTATCTCCAGGAGGTGGACAATACAAATGCAAAAACAAGGACATTTCTAAGTGACCCTAACTTTTGAACGGTAGTATATAAAGTTGTATTTTCTAACAAAATAAATTCAAACACAGTTGTTCCAAACAAATATCTAAGTCTGGCACTACTTCCAGGTGAATAGAAACTTAAAAATGGCAGAATTTCCAGGCCATCTGTTGGGCTATCGCGGGTATTGTTCCTCTCTTGAAGAATGTCCTCTGAAGAAAGATTTGTTTTAAACGGCCATTTATGGTTGAATAATAGATATGAATGACTTTTTAATTTTACTCTTCATGAAGCCGCACTACAGTTCGAATCCCACTAACTAGTTGACAAATCACTGCAGTCAAAGTCCTCACAAGAAGTTCATATGCTGACATTATAGGTAAATCATTCATGTGCTAATTGACTGCTTTGAGGCACATAGTAATAAAGAAATAAGATCATTTACACCTTTTACTCAAGTTGAAATGTGTTCTAATTGCATTTTCCCTCCATGCACACCGAGTCAGTGGAAATCCAGCACTCTTCTCAATACAGGTTACGTTTTACAATTCCAGATAAAAGTTTAAATTATTGCTTTGACTAATGTGAATAAATGATGTCATGGATTAGCATTCCGGTGCTTTCCCTGGGTTGGCTTTGCCAAGGAAACAAGCTTGTTTTCCAAATGGCTGCTATTGAGCTAGCTATTGATCACTCCCTCTCCCCTCTAGGAGCTGAGAGCAGCATATCAACACTGTACTGGGGAAATATGCTGCAGCACTGCCTGTGAAGCACCAGGGTAAAGTGTGGAGAGAAATCAGTACCCTTGTTATATTCATACAGTATGCTAATGAATGTTTGTCATATCTACCTCATTTTTACCTAAAGCCAATCTTTTCCTTTCAAGTGGTACATTTTCCAGCAGGTAATTTAAAAAATTGATTCTGTCTGACTAAGGCATGATCCTTCTTTTAAACATGCCGCTTCTTAACATTTACCAACTCTGAATGTCACTGAATATTGTTTCAACAACTGAAGATGACAGATTGTACTGTATATATATATATACACACCTGTTCTGAAAGGCCCGAGAGTCTGCAACACCACTAAGGAAGAGGAACCACCAAGCAAGCGGCACCATGAAGACCAAGGAGCTTTCAAACAGGTCAGGGACAAAGTTGTGAAGAAGTACAGATCAGGGTTGGGTTATAAAAAATATCAGAAACGTTGAACATCCCACGGAGCACCATTAAATCCATTATAATTTTTTTTAAAGAATATGGCACCATAACAAAGCTGCCAAGAGATGGCAGGCCACCAAAACTCACAGACCAGGCAAGGAGGGCATTAATCAGAGGCAACAAAGAGACCAAAGATAACCCTGAAGGAGCTGCAAAGCTCCACAGCGGAGATTTGAGTATCTGTCCATAGGACCACTTTAAGCTGTACACTCCACAGAGCTGGGGTTACCGAAGAGTGGCCAGAACAAAAGCCATTGCTTAAAGAAATAAATAAGCAAACATGTTTGGAGTTTGCCAAAAGGCATGTTGGAGAGTCCCCAAACATATGGAAGGGGGTACTCTGGTCAGATTAGACTAAAATTTAGTTTTTTGTCCATCAAGGAAAACGCTATGTATGGCGCAAACCCAACCCCTCTCATCACCCCCCGAGAACAGCTTGGTAGTGGCAGCATCATGGTGTGGGGATGTTTTTCATCGGGCAGGGATGGGGAAATTGGTCAGAATTGAAGGAATGATGGATGGCGCTAAATACAGGGAAATTCTTGAGGGAAACCTGTTTCAGTCTTCCAGATATTTTAGACTGGGACGAAGGTTCACTTTCCAGCAGGACAATAACCCTAAGCATACTGCTAAAGCAACACTTGAGTGTTTTAAGGGGAAACATTTAAATGTCTTGGAATGGCCTAGTCAAATCCCAGACCTCAATCCACTTCAGAATCTGTAGTATGACTTAAAGATTGCTGTACACCAGCGGAATCCATCCAACTTGAAGGAACTGGAGCAGTTTTGCCTTGAAGACTGGGCAAAAATCCCAAGCTTATAGAGACATACCCCAAGAGACTTACAGCTGTAATTGCAGCAAAAGGTGGCTCAACAAAGTATTGATTTTGGGGGGTTGAATAGTTATGCACACTCAAGTTCTCTTTTTTGTGTTATTTCTTGTTTATTTCAAAATAAAAAATATTTAGCATCTTCAAACTAGTAGGCATGTTGTGTAAATAAAATTATACAAACTCCCCAAAAATCAATTTTAATTCCAGGTTGTAAGGCAACAAAATTGGAAAAATACCAAGAGGGGTGAATACTTTCGCAAGCCATTGTATTTTTAAACTAACATGATTTCTGCAGCAGAGAAAGCCCTGCTGTTTGTTCAGCAACAGCAGGATTTCTGAGGAGTCAGGCCCATGCACAGCACCATGACAGGAAAAAGTATACAGTATGCCTACTGTCGGTGCATCACTGCCCAAGGTACATCAAAATATCACATACAGTATATACTGAGATCATGTGACACTTAGCTTACACACAGGTGGACTTTATTTAATTAATTATGTGACTTCTGAAGGTAATTGGTTGCATCAGATCTTATTTAGGGGCTTCATAGCAAAGGGGGTGAATACATATGCACGCACCACTTTCCTTTTTTATGTGTTCTTTTGACACAAGTTATTTTTTACATTTCACTTCACCGATTTGGACTATTTTGTGTATGTCCATTACATTAAATCCAAATAGAAATCAATTTAAATTACAGGTTGTAATGCAACAAAATAGGAAAAATGACAAGGGGGATGAATACTTTGCAAGGCACTGTACTTTGGGCCAGATTAACTAAGTAAGCATCGGCACCAGAGCAAGTTCAAGCCTTTTATTTTTAATAGGGTATGAAACTATAAAACATGCAATGAATGAAGGCCATGTTTTATTCTTTAACGTAGTACTGAATAGCATGCTGATTATGTTCCTTCACAATGGATTCGTTCTGAACCACAACAGGACCAAATCACAGCCACTGAAAGGAGGCACATGTTGTTTCCATGACAATCCCAGGGAATACTTATGGAACACATTTCTGTCAGTTTATGGAGAGTTCATGCAATGTACCTTACACCAAATCTGAATGAGGTACGACTTCATGATGTGTAATATTTGTAAGAGAGACTGTGACATGGATAGAGAGAGTGAAGGACTAAAACAGGAGATAACAGCAAGGGAGGAGAAAAAGAGAGAGAAAGATCTACAGGAGGAGACTAAGCTGCCTAGGCATCTATATACCTATTGTGTGTGCACCTGTATCCATGAGCCTGCTGGAGGTCATTTTGCAGGGCGCTGGCAGTGCACCTCCTTGCACAAAGGCGGAGGTAGCGGTCCTGCTGCTGGGTTGTTGCCCTCCTACGGCCTACTCCACATCTCCTGATGTACTGGCCTGTCTCCTGGTAGTGCCTCCATGCTCTGGACACTACGCTGACAGACACAGCAAACCTTTTTGCCACAGCTCGCATTGATGTGCCATCCTGGATGAACTGCACTACCTGAGCCACTTGTGTGGGTTGTAGACTCCGTCTCATGCTACCACTAGAGTGAGAGCACCGCCAGCATTCAAAAGTGACCAAAACATTAGCCAGGAAGCATAGGAACTGAGAAGTGGTCTGTGGTCACCACCTGCAGAATCACTCCTTTTTTGGGGGTGTCTTGCTAATTGCCTATAATTTCCACCTTTTGTCTATTCCATTTGCACAACAGCATGTGAAATTTATTGTCAATCAGTGTTGCTTCTTAAGTGGACAGTTTGATTTCACAGAAGTGTGATTGACTTGGAGTTACATTGTGTTGTTTAAGTGTTCCCTTTATTTTTTTGAGCAGTGTATATATATATATATATATATATACTGAACAAAAATATAAATGCAACATGTAAAGTGTTCGTCCCATATTTCATGAGCTGAAATAAAATATTCCAGAAATGTTTCATATGCAAAAATAAAAGGGGATTTCTCTCAAATTTGGTGCAGAAATTTGTTTACATTCCTGGTAGTGAGCATTTCTCATTTGCCATGATAATCCATCTACCTGACAGGTGTGGCAAATCAAGAAGTTGTTTAAACATCATTACACAGGTGCACCTTCTGCTGGGGACAATAAATGGCCACTCTAAAATGTGAATTTTTGGCACACAACACAACGTCACAGATGTCTCAAGTTTTGAGGGAGTGTGCAATTGGCATACTGACTCCAGGAATGTCCACCAGAGAATTTTATGTTATTTTCTCTACCATAAGCCGCCTTCAACATTGTTTTAGAGATTTTGGCTGTATGTCCATACTGCCTCACAACTGCAGACCACGTTTAACCATGCCAGCCCAGGACCTCGACATCCTGCTTCTTCACCTGCGTGATCGTCTGAGACCAGCCACCCAGACATCTGATGAAACTGAAGAGTATTTTTGTATGTAACTCATTCTGATTTGGTGGGCCTGGCTCCCAAGTTGGTGGGCCTATGCCCTCCCAGGCCCACCAATGGCTGTGCCCCTGCCCAGTCTTGTGAAATCCATAGGTTAGGGCCTAATGAATTTATTTCAACTAAGTGATTTCCTTATATGAACTGTAACCCAGTAGAATTGTTTAAAGTGTTGCATGTTGCATTTTGCATTTTATACTTCATATGTTTGTTCAGTATAATATTAAATCCTGTAGAATTATGAATTTTTAGCTGTGAAATTATACAACAAATGTCTATTTTGTCTCGGGAACAGTGGAGAAATATGATTTCTTTCTTCCAGCCTTCCTTGTGAAAATATGAATATGTGTGTAATGTGTTATCTTTAACACTGTCATGCAAGCAGAGATATTTCAACCACATCAAATATCCAGCCTAGACGAACTGAAGTGTTATCAGAAATATGTTTTGTCATGTTCTCAGCTTTTCATTTCCTTAAAACTGGTCAAACTGATGACATTTGGACATTTTACACAGGACCAATCTTTCCAATATTTTGGAGCTAATGCATGATCTCTACAGTCGCCAAGCGAAACAAACAACTTTACCAGTGTTAACTGTATTACTAATAGATTCTCGTGAGCACTACTTAGCTGTTTACGTACCACCACTGTCAGAGGCTGTATTCCGCTATACGCAAACAAGAAAACACTCACCCAGAGGCGGAGCTCCTACTAGCCGGGGACTTTAATGCAGCGAAACTTAAATCAGTTTTACCTGATTTCTATCACCATGTTAAATGTGCAACCAGAGGGAAAAGAACTCTGGACCACCTATACTCCACACACAGAGATGCATACAAAGCTCTCCCTCGCCCTCCATTTGGCAAATCTGACCATAATTCTATCCTCCTGATTCATGCTTACAACCAAAAACTTAGGCAGGAAGCACCAGTGACTAGATCAATAAAAACGTGGTCAGATGAAGCAGATGCTAAACTACAGGACTGTTTTGCAAGTAAAGACTGGAATATGTTCCGGGACTCCTGCAATGGCATTGAGGAGTACACCACATCTGTCATTGGCTTAATCAGTAAGTGCATCGATGACGTTGTCCCCACAGTGACCGTACGTACATACGGTCAACACAGGGGCCCCTCAGGGGTGCGTGCTCAGCCCCCTCCTGTGCTCCCTGTTCACCCATGACTGCACGGCCAGGCACGACTCCAACAACATCATTAAATTTGACGATGACAGTGGTAGGCCTGATCACCGACAATGACGAGACAGCCTATAGGGAGGAGGTCAGAGACCTGGCCTTGTGGTGCCAGGACAACAACCTCTCCCTCAACATTATCAACAAGACAAAGGAGATGATTGTGGACTACAGGAAAAAGAGGACCGGGCACGCCCCCATTCTCATCGACGGGGCTGCAGTGGAGCAGGATGCGAGCTTCAAGTTCCTTGGGGTCCACATCACCAACAATCTAACATGGTCCAAGCACACCATGGCAGTCGTGAAACGGGCATGACAAAACCTATTCCCCCTCAGGAGACTGAAAAGTTTTTGCATGGGTCCTCAGATCCTAAAAAGGTTCTACAGATGCACCATTGAGAGCATCCTGATTGGTTGCATCTCTGCCTGGTATGGCAACTGCTCGGCCTTCGATCGCAAGGCACTACAGAGGGTAGAGGGAACGGCCCAGTACATAACTGGGGCCAAGCTTCCTGCCATCCAGGACCTCTATACCAGGCGGTGTCAGAGGAAGGCCCTGAACATTTCAAAGACTCTAGCCACCCTAGTCATAGACTGTTCTCTCTGTTACCACATGGCAAGCGGTACCGGAGCGCCAAGTCTACGTCCAAGAGGCTTCTAAACCTCAACCCATAAGACTCCTGAACATCTAGTCAAATGGCTACCCAGACTTTTAACACCCCCCCCCCCCCCACGCCATTGCCATTCTCTGTTGTCATCTAGTCATTGTGTCTTCCCTGTAAAACATTTTAAAAATCAGAGATGATGGCTTGAATCACAAGATCTGTATCTTTCATTTGGTGTCTTGGACTTGTGATTTCATTAACATTTTATTTTATGATATCCCTGTAACTTTAGGCTAGGCTATGCTAGTCAGCTTTTGTGATGGGGGGGGGATCCCGGATCCGGGTTAGGGAGGCGTTAGAGGTTAAAAGTTGCGTCATACTGCGGCACACCTTGCATGCTGCCGCAGCATTCTGTGGCACGTCATTTAACTGTCAGCCATTTTTTCTGTTACTGCAAGTTATTGCTAGTTTGACAACCATAGGGAATCTTTGAGAAGCACTTGATAATATTCCGTATTGGCATTACCAAAGAATTAAACACCTTATAACATAGTATATGGGATTGATTTGATGAAATTTGGCTTAATTAATTTGATTAATATTATGGTGTTTCTATTCAGAGAGAAACGCCTCACAAACCCGGATCCGGGATCCCCCCCATCACAAAAGCTGATCATCTCTGATTTTTAAAATGTTTTACAGGGAAGACACAATATGTAAATCTATTAGCTAACCACGATAGCAAAAGACACAACTTTTTTTGTCCACCATTTTTTTCCTGCACATGTAGCTATCACAATTTCGACCAAATAAAGATATAAATAGCCACTAACCAAGAAACAACCTCATCAGATGACAGTCTGATAACATATTTATTGTATAGCATAGGTTTTGTTAGAAAAATGTGCATATTTCAGGTATAAATCATAGTTTACAATTGCAGCCCCCATCACAACTGTCACTAAAATGACTAGAATAACTACAGAGACCATTGTGTATTAGCTAATTACTCATCATAAAACATTTCTTAAAAATACACAGCGTACAGCAGATGAAAGACACAGATCATGTGAATATAGCCAATATGTCAGATTTTCTAAGGGTTTTACAGCAAAAACAGAATATAGCGTTATCTTAGCTTACTACAATAGTCAGTCACACGGCAGCATTGATTCAAGGCAAAAATAGCAATAACGTTATAAACCACCAAACGCTATTAATTTTTTCACTAACCTTCTCAGAATTCTCCAGATGACAGTCCTGTAACATCATATTACACAATCCATATAGGTTTTGTTCGAAAATGTGCATTTTTAGCAGCACACACCGTGGTTATACAATGTGATCAGTAGCAACAGGGCAAGCATTCTGGCCGGCGCCATCTTGGAAAGGCACCTACTCTTATCGAAAGCTATTCATAAACTTGACTAAAAAAATACAGGTTGGACAGCAATTGAAAGACAAATTAGTTCTTAATGCAATCGCTGAGTTAGATTTTTTAAATTAACCTTACTGCGCAATACTGGGTACAATACAGGGTGCGATAGCGCAACGCTACACGGAAAATAATGGCGTCTAATATATTTTACTTTTCAACAGAACAACGTTTTATCAGCATAAATAGTACTTACTATTAGCTGAACTCCCATCAGAATCTTGGGGAAGGTGTCCATTGGCCAAAAGAATCGTTGCTGGGTTGGAGAATGTTTCCTTTGATGTTGAAATTAGCAGTACAGAATGGCATTCGAGAGAGAGACACCCAAGTTTCTACAGCGCCATGGAAATAAATACCTGAAAATCGCAATATACTGACATAAACTGGTATAATTCGGTTAAAAATAACAAGATTATGATGTCTTTAAAGCCTATAGCGAATAAAAACAGAGCCGGATACATCTAGGAGCTAAAACCAGAGGTTCTAAAAAGACATGCCAAGAGCCTTTCTGCGTCAGCGCGAGGTCCCAAAAGGCCGGACACCTCGGTTCCAACCAATTTATAGACTTCCTGAACCGTGTAGAAACTGCATTTCAACTCTCCCTATTCGCTAACAGCCAGGGGAAGGCGTATGCAGTGCTTCTCATCCAATAGAAGACAGGCAAAGTTAAAGACAGGTCTCAAAGCAGATGATAAAATTTGCCATTCTCACACAGACATAGGAAAAGTACTCTAAGTCGAGTTCTGTTTCACTTACAGACATAATTCCAACGGTTTTAGAAACTAGAGAGTGTTTTCTATCCAATAGTAGGAATAATATGCATATTGTACGAGCAAGAATTGAGTACGAGGCCATTTACATTGGGTACACATTTGTGCTATGTCGAAATAGCACTCCCCTAGTGGCAAGAAGTTTTTAAGTTTACCTTGAATTCTAAATAAATCACTGACAGTGTCACCAGCAAAGCACCATCACACCTCCTCCTCCATGCTTCACAGTGGGAACTTCACATGCAGAGATCATCAGTTCACCTACTCTGCGTCTCACAAAGACATAGAGGTTGGAATCCAAAATCTCAAATTTGGACTCATCAGACCAAAGGACAGATTTCCTCCGCTCTAATGTCCATTGCTCATGTTTCTTGGCCCAAGCAAGTCTCTTATTATTATTGGTGTCCTTTAGTAGTGGTTTCTTTGCAGCAATTTGACCATGAAGGCCTGATTCAGTCAGTCTCCTCTGAACAGTTGATGTTGAGATGTGTATTTTACTTGAACTCTGTGAAACATTTATTTGGGCTGTAATTTCTGAGCCTGGTAACTCTATTGAACTTATCCTTTGCAGCAGAGGTAACTCTGGGTCTTTTCTTCCTTTGGCGGTCCTCATGAGAGCCAGTTTCATCATAGCGCTTGATTGTTTTTGTGACTTCACTTTAAGAAACTTTCAAAGTTCATGGAATTTTCCACATTGACTTACATTCATGTCTTAAAGTAATGATTGACTGTCGTTTCTCTTTGATTATTTGAGCTGTTCTTGCCATAATATGGACTTGGTATTTTACCAAATAGGGCTATCTTCTGTATACAACCCTTGCATTGTCACAACACAACTGATTGGCTCAAACGCATTAAGGAAAGAAATTCCAGAAATTAACTATTAACAAGACACACCTGTTAATTGAAACACATTCCAGGTGACTACCTCATGAAGCTGGTTGAGAGAATGCCAAGAGTGTGCAAAGCTGTCTTCAAGGCAAAGGGTGGCTACATTGAAGTATCTCAAATATAAAATATATTTTGATTTGTTTAACACTTTTTTGGTTCCTATATGATTCCGTATGTGTTATTTCATAGTTTTGATGTCTTCCAAATTATTCTACAATGTAGAAATAGTAAAAATAAAGAGAAACTCTGGAATGAGTAAGTGTGTCCAAACTTTTGACTGGTGCCTTACATGTAGGTAAAGTGATAGATAATAAACAGAGAGTAGCAGCAGAGTAAAAAGCTAACGTAGGCTAATGTGATTTACATGAGGTTGTAAGAAACAAAAACAATCACAGGACAAAGACATATCTGATATGGGCTGAAATCTTAAATCTTGTTAATCTCACTGCACTGTCCAATTTACAGTAGCTATTACAGTGAAAAAATACCATGCTATTGTTTGAGGAAAGTGCACAATTATGAACCTGAAAATGTATGAATAAACCAATTAGGCACACTTTGCACATACACTGCTGACATCTAGTCGGCAAAGCCTAAATTGCACTTGGGCTGGAATAATACATTATGGCCTTTCTATTGCATTGCAAAGATGATGGTAGAAAAAAATACAAAAAAGCTAATTTTGTTTCTTTGTTATATCTTTTACCAGATCTAATGTGTTATATTCTCCTACATTAATTTCTAATTTACACAAACTTCAAAGTGTTTCCTTTCAAATGGTATAAAGAATATGCATATCCTTGCGTCAGGTCCTGAGCTACAGGCAGTTAGATTTGGGTATATCATTTTAGGCGAAAATTGAAAAAAAGGGGCGCATCCTTAAGAGTTAAGAAGTCTTTTGGATCTAGACATGACGCTCCGTTACCGCTTGCCATGCAGTAACAGAGATAACAGTCTATGACTGGCCATTTTTAGGGCTTTCCCCATTGATATTGTAGAAACTGTGTTTTTATCGTGACCAACAACTTTAGGCTTATTCAAAGTGGAATTACCCCATTCGGACACTTTGGAGAGGTTGAAAGGACACTTGGATGTCTCCTGGATATCCCCTGACACCACCAAACTGCTTGAGAGAGGTTGATATTTAAGAAATTGTTTTTATAGTGACCAATAACTTTGAGGGTACACTTGGAGATGATCCTTGACCGCACCTTACTAAAACATCTGAAAGTTCTTGCTGTTGTCTATCAATCCCATTTTTCCCCCAGAAGTTTTGGAGTCGTTTTGGAAGCCAGCTGATGTGTTTCCAGCTCTATTCATCAATAATTGACTTATAGCTTGTCCATAAAAGATTACTTAAAAATTATTTAAAATAAAAAATGGTTAGTTTGTGTGCTTGATCTGAACTGTGCCATTCCTATCTATGTTCTGACCATTTCCTTATAATCTCCCAGGTGTTTTCTTTCCTATGGTTTTACGTTGTGTCCTTATCATATAACCTGTCTAGGATGAGCGTGCCGCTAGCGGCACTCCCCCCCCCACCCCCACTGAAAAGGCAGAGCCGCGAAATTCAAAAAAAATATATTTTTTAAATATTTAACTTTCACACATTAAAGTCCAATACAGCTAATGAAAGACACAGATCTTGTGAATCCAGCCAACATGTCCGATTTTTAAAATGTTTTACAGGGAAGACACAATATGTAAAGATGTAAATCTATTACCTAAAAACACATTAGCATAATCCACCATCTTTTCTTTGTCCACCAACAACAGTAGCTATCACTAATTCGGCTAAACTAAGATATTTATAGCCCCTAACCAAGAAAAAAACTCATCAGATGACAGTCTGATAACATATTTATGGTATGGGATAGGTTTTGTTAGAAAAATGTGCATATTTCAGGTAGATGGCATAGATTACAATTGCACCCACCGTCACAAATGGACTAGAATAACTACATAGAGCAACGTGTTTACCTACTTACTAATCATCAAACATTTCGTAAGAATACACAGCATACACTAATCGAAAGACACAGATCCTGTGAATACAGACAATATTTCAGATTGTCTAAGTGTCTTACAGCGAAAACACAATAAATCGTTAATCGGTAATACATTTATTGGTACTGTACAACAACATCATTCATAGCTATTTTCTATTTGTTTACTGTTTGATGGCCTGGAGTTAGAATGCCAGAGTGAATGTAATATCTTAAATAGATGAGGATATCTTCCAAATAGAACTTTATGTTGACATCTTCCTTTTGCCTGATGTGTTTTCCCAGCATGGGGCAGAGGAGGAGCAAGCCCGCCCTTATCAGTCTCAAACGGGTGCCGTCATGGTAGCAACAGCACACACCATGTCACTTCTGATTTTCAGTGTGTTTGTTTCAGTAGAGCAGCACAATCAATATGAGTTAAAGCTTTAATTCCCCTTGTAAATTGAGAGTAACACTGTATTGAGCTCAGTGGAAATATATTATCAAGAGGGCTGACTAGTAGACTATTGTTACTTAAGGACTCCTAGAGGACTGTGCATTGTCCGTGAAATGTATTTATTAAGGCGCGTTGTAGTTACTTTCGGCTGTCAAGGCCTCCCTAGCCCCAGCGCTGCTGGATGGAATAAAGAAACTGACCTTTAGGGATTACCAATGGTACAAAAGGAATTAGATTATTTTGGTTTGAGCCTAATGAGAACAAAGTATGTGTCACTTTTTGATCAATGAATTTCTCCCGATCAGCAAGGCAGCAGAGATCATAAAGGAGTAATTTCCTCCTCTCTTTACAGTTCCTCTACGAGGACATGTACTGTAGAATGAAGAAGGGAGGCCAGGGGGATGATCTGGAGGTGCTGGGCCGGGAAAGACTGCCGATGAAAGCGGCAGAGAGACTAAAGTGTTTCCCCTGTACGACTGGCGAAGCCCAAGTCACCTGTGATTGGCCCTTTCAATGAAGAGTGGGAAACTAAAGTATTGCGTCTCAACGGTCCGTTCGTAATTTCATTGCCTTTATCCAGACTGACCTTAAAACCTTTTCTCAATAGGGGGTGCTGTTTCACTTTGTAAAAATGTTGTTCCCAAATTAAACTGCCTCGTACTCAATTCTTGCTCGTACAATATGCATAGTATTATTACTATTGGATAGAAAACACTCTCTAGTTTCTAAAACCGTTTGAATTATATCTGTGAGTAAAACAGAACTCAAGTTGGAGCAAACTTCCTGTGAGGAAGTGAGAAATCTGAAATCAGGCAGGCTGTTCTGGGGTCAGTTTATTAATTTGCATGTCTTCTATTGGTCGACATGCACTGCATACGCCTTCCCCTAGATGTCAGCAAATAGTGAGAATTGGAATGGAGTTGCTAGGCAGATCTGAGGCCATATAAAGGGTCTTGGAACGTGGGGTGCAGTCTTTTCAACATTCGCCATGACGCAAGACAGACCTCAGGATGGCGTTCTGGAAAGCCCCCGTTATAGGCCTTAGATATATCCGGCTCTGATTTTATTCGATATAGGTGTTAAAGACATCATAATGTTGTTATTTTAAACCGTTATATCAGTTTATATCAGTATATTGCGATTTTCGGATATTTCTTTGTGCTGCGTTATAGTGAGTTGGGCACGTCTGGGCCACATGGCTAATGTTTACTGCTAATTCCAAAGTTGAAGGCGACAATCTACAACCGAGCAATGATTCTTTTGGACAAAGGACAACTTGCCCAAGATTCTGATGAAAGCTCATCAAAAAGTAAGAACTATTTATGATGTTAATTCGTTGTTCTGTTGAAAAATGTAAAACTCATATTCCGCCATTAATTTCGGTGCGGTCTCGCTTTAACGCACGCTGTATGTCGTGGTAACGTTAATAAAAAAAATCTAACACAGCGGTTGCATTAAGAACTAATGTATCTTTCATTTACTGTCCAACCTGTATTTTTTAGTCAAGTTTATGATTAGTTAATGATTAGATTTGGTGCCTCTCCCAAGATTTCTCCCGACATTTTCTTGGCAGCTTGGCTACTATTCTCATTGTATAACCACGATTTGTGCCGCTAAATATGCAAATTTCCGAACAAACTCTATATATATTGTGTAATATGATGTTATAGGATTGTCATCTGAAGAAGTTTGAGAAGGTTAGTGAAAAAATTTATATCTTTTGCTGGTTTATTCGTTATCGCTATTGTTGGCTTGAATCAATGCTGTTGTGTGGTTGGCTATTGTAGTAAGCTAATATAATGCTATATTGTGTTTTCGCTGTAAAACACTTAAAAAATCTGAAATATTGGCTGGATTCACAAGATCTTTGTCTTTCATTTGCTGTACGCTGTGTATTTTTCATAAATGTTTTATGATGAGTATTTAGGTAATTCACGTTGGTCTCTGTAGTTATTCTAGTTGCTTTAGTGAGAGTTGTGATGGTGGCTGCAATGTAAAACTATGATTTATACCTGAAATATGCACATTTTTCTAACAAAACATATGCTATACAATAGATATGTTATCAGACTGTCATCTGATGAAGTTGTTTCTTGGATAGTGACTATTTATATCTTTATTTGGTCGAAATTGTGATAGCTACCTATGCAGGAAAAAAATGGTGGGGAAAAAAGTTGTGTCTTTTGCTATCGTGGTTAGCTAATAGAAATACATATTGTGTCTTCCCTGTAAAACATTTTAAAAATCAGAAATGATGGCTGGATTCACAAGATGTGTATCTTTCATCTGGTGTCTTGGACTTGTGATTTAATGATATTTAGATGCTAGTATTTACTTGTGACGCTATGCTAGGCTATGCTAGTCAGCTTTTTTACTGATGGGGGTGCTCCCGGATCCGGGATTTTGATGTAGTAGAAGTTAAAGAATTAGACAAATTAAAGAAAGTCCACTGAAATGACTTCCCTTCCTTGTCTTCTTTCCCACTACAAACAGATGCTCATAGTATAGCCTGTTTGTGAATGTATAACTGATTATACCAATAGTGGGCTTCTATGGTGCAGGCATGGTGTACCTGTCCTTAAAACATAGGGTCACTGTGGGCTTGCTTTGGCTCCTCCCACTCGATGTCTACTGAATAGAGGACACTTCAATATTTGATACTATTGAGAAATTAGCAGATGTTTTCTTACACCAGTATCAGTCTATGCATGCATCCTAACAGTACTCACATTATATTGTAGCACTGTATGATTTTCACACCAATATGCTGTCTCTTTTGGTTTTATATTTAATTATATGGTGAAGTCTGATGAGAGCAAACCAAAACTACAGTATGTAATGTAGGTTAAAGGTTTATCTCTGAATGCTTTCACAAAACCTGGAGAAAAACTGTAAACAAAAATATGTTATATTGTAATAATCCTCTGGTAACCTTGATGTCTAATTGTTAGACAAAATTAGAATTACTACATTTATTTTTCTCTGACAGTGCAGGCCTCTGGGTGAAAGCTATTGTTTTAACACTCATTTTTACTACTCTAAAATTACTTTGGTTTTTACCTAATTAGGGTGAATTAATTAGCCATGTATCATTTTGTGATGATGTTGATCAAATTACTGAGAACCTCACATGCAAATTTATTCACATAATATGCAGAACTTTGAGACCATGTGTAGTATGCAAGTCTGTCAAATCGAATCAATGCTGTGGAAAATAGTTTTATGTCTTCATTTTTTTTTTATCCCTTACAAAGGTGCAAAAGCATGTTTTCTGGAGCAATATTTTTTCCATTCAACATGATAGATTCATGTAGGTGTCAACTGAAAAGGGTCTCATTCATATCTGCCTCTCTTGCTCCAAAAAGCAACGCATTTGGATTCTCTCCCTTTGGATTTGTTTTGTAGGACTGTTTCCATGAAATATTACTGCTAAATATATACACAGCATAAAGATAGAGGTTGGAATAGGTAACATTTTTAATTCTTGATTCATATTTTCCTTTCCCTTTATTTTTAACAGGAAATGTGATTGGACTATAAGGAAACAGGTTCATATGATTGCCATGGATTATAACCTATAACACTATCCTCCTGCTTCCTGCTTACAAGCAAAAACTCAAACAGGAAATACTAGTGATGCGCTCAATACGGAAGTGGTCCGATGAAGCGGATGATAAACCACAGGACAGTTTTGCTAGCACAGATTGGAATATGTTTACCACATCGGTCACCAGCTTAATTAATAAGTGCGTCGACGATGTTGTCCCCACAGTGACCGTAAGTACTCCAACCAGAAGCCATGGATTACAGGCAACATCCACACTGAGCTAAAGGCTAGAGCTGTGGCTTTCAAGGAGAGGGAAACTAATCCTGACGCTTATAAGAAATCCTGATGCGACCTTCGACAAGCGTCAAACAGACAATGTATCAGTACAGCACTAAGACTGAGTCTGACGCTCGACAGACAGGGCTTGCAAATTGTCACAGGGAAACCCAGCATGTGCTGCCCAACAATGCAAGCCTACCAGATGAGCTAAATGCCTTCTATGCATGCTTTTAGGGAAGCAACACTGAGCCATGCATGAGAACACCAGCTGTTCTGGACGACTGTTTGAACTCACTCTCAGTAGCTGATGTGAGTAAGTCCTTAAACAGGTTAACATTCGCAAGACTGCGAGGCCAGATGGACTACCAGGACGCGTTCTCAGAGCATGCACTGACCACCTTGCAAGTGCCTTCACTGACATTTTCTACATTTCTATTGATCTGTAATAATAACTTGTTTCAAGCAGACCACCATAGTCCCCGTGCACAAGAACCCCAACAGATCCACAGATGACGCAATCTCTATTGCACTCCACACTGCCCTCACCCACCTGGACAAAAGGAGTACCTATGTAAGAATACTGTTCATTGACCACAGCTCAGCATTCAATACCATATTCCCCTCCACGCTCATCACCATGCTCAGGACACTGGGACTGAACACCTCCCTCTGCAACTGGATCCTGGACTTCCTGATGGGCCGCTCCCAGGGGGTAAGTGTAGGCAACAATACATCCACCACGCTGACAATAGACACAGGCCTCCTCAAGGATGTGTGCTTAGTTCACTTACGACTGCATGGCTGTGTACAAATCGGTACGGCAACTCCAAGGCACCCGACCGCAAAGCGCTACGGAGTGTGGTGAGTATGACCCAGTACATCACTGGGGCCAAGCTCCCTGCCATCCAGGACCTCTACACCAGGCGGTGTCAGAGGAAGGCCCAAAAAATTGTCAAAGACTCCCAGCCACCAAAGCCATAGTCCGTTCTCTCTGCTACTGCATGGCAAGCAGTACAAGTGCACCAAGTCTGGATCCAACTGGACCATGAACAGCCCCCAAGCCATAAGACTGATAAACAAGACTGATAAATAGCTGCTACTGTCTATTATCTATTCTGTTCCCTAGTAACTTTAACCTTACCTACAGTATATGTACATATTGTAGCTACCTCAATTACCTTGGTACTGGTACACCCTGTATATAGCCATGTTATTTTTACTCGTCATTGTTATTCATTATTCACTGTGTAATTATTCCTCGTGTCACTATTTATTAGATTTTTTATCTTTAACTCTGCATTGCTGATAAAGGACCCTTAAGCAAGCATTTCACTCTTATATTACACCTGATGTTTACAAAGCATGTGACAAATAACATTTGATTTGATTCTCCAAGTCCCATTGGAGAAAAACTAGATATAAAACTATAGAGGAATTTATTCTCTCCTAACCTACCAGAAACATTGTGGGCCCCACATATTTTTTTATGAGTTTATTTGTTTATTTGGATCCCCATTAGCTTAAGCAGAAGCATCAGCTACTCTTTCTGGTGTCCATTAAAAACACAAGTACCAAAATACTGATAAACAAGGACTCCAGCAAAGAGCCGACGTCCTAAGAACATTTGCCGTCGTTCCCATTAGGTCCCTTTAAGGGTTTTGGCGAGGCGTTATCCCACTGACATTCTGAGAACATTCTAGGAACATTAAACATGATGTTAACCTAGGGACCCAAAGAGGAAGTTCAGTACAAGTCCTGGTTTGGTCACAGTATAACATTATAGTAAGACATTTTAATGCCCATTAGGGAACGTTATGAAAAGGTTCCTATTTGGTTCTAATAGGACGTTATCTATGGGACATTCAATGACCACAAGGGGACGCTTCATGATGGTCAAAGGGAGGTTGCATGATGGTCCCAAGAAAACATTCTCAGGGGAATCTTTGTCTAGTTCCCTGTAAGTTACCTGGACGTCACTGAGGACCATGTCAGGACCTGTTTAGGATGTTCTCAGGGCTTTCATTTTACTAGTCGTTTATAGTATTTTCTTAGGATCCCCATTAGCTACTGCTAAAGCTGCAGCTTCTCTTGCTGGGGTCCACACAAAAGGACAGAACTACACTGAACAAAAATATAAATGCAACATACAACGATTTCAAAGATTTTACTGAGTTACAGTTAATATAAGGAAATAAGACAATTGAAATAAATTCATTACTCCCTAATCTGTGGATTTTACATGACTGGGAATAAAGATACGCATCTGTTGGTCATAGTTAGGAAAGTGGATCAGAAAACAAGTCAGTATCTGATTTGACCACCATTTGCCTCCATGCAGCGCGACACATCTCATTCGCATAGAGTTGATCAGGCTGTTGATTCTGGCCTGTGGAATGTTGTCCCACTACTCTTCAATGGCTGTGCAAAGTTGCTGGATATTGGCGGGAACTGGAACATGCTGTTGTACATGTCGATCCAGAGCATCCCAAACCTGCTCAACGGGTGACATCTCTGGTGAGCATGCAGGCCATGGAAGAACTGGGATATTTTCACCATCCAGGAATTTTGTACAGATCCTTATGACATGGGGCAGTGCATTATCATGCTGAAACATGAGGGGATGGCAGCGGATGAATGGCATGACAATGGGCCTCAGGATCTCGTCACGGTATCTCTGTGCATTGAAATTGCCATTGATAAAATGCAATTGTGTTCATTGTTCATAGCTTATGCCTGCCAATACCATAACCCCACAGCCATCATGAGGCACTCTGTTCACAACATGTTCAAATTCTCTAAAACAACATTGGAGACGACTCATGCTGTTTAATCAGCCTTTTAAAATGCCATGACTGTCAGGTTGATGGATTATCTTGGCAAAATAGAAATGCTCACTTAAGGATTTATACAAAAAATACATTTTAAAATCCTATAGTAAAATCACAACAAAAGATCAGTAGTATCTTGAAACTATAACTGGTTTGTCGGAACATCGGAACTGGTTTGTTTTGGTAAAGAAGAATGAGGTGAGGTATGAATGAATACTGCCTCCCCTATTCAGTAAGGTGTCAACAGGTCTTCCAGTGCACAAAATTTGAGAAAAATATACTTTTTGTGTGCGTATGGAAAATGTCTGGTTTATTAGTCATTGGGAAGTTCTGTGAAGGGAACAACTCTACAAACACAAATGTGTCCTTAGAACATTCCCAGGTTGTCACAAAAGGGCCGCCTAAAGTGGTCAGGACGTTGTATCATGGTCCCCTGGAAAGTTTTTCTAGTTCTCGGTTTGTCCCAGGGTGTCAACGTCGTGTGTATAGGTGGCAGGGAAGTCAGGCGCAGGAGAGTTAAACGAAGTGTAAATGGAGACTTTTAATAAATGTCCACATGACATGCTCCAAACACGAGAAATATACATACATCAAATAAAAATGGGTACGAGGACCCGTCGCGCACCTATACACCAAAAAACAACACTTGACATAAAACAATCTCTGACAAACACATGAAGGGAAACAGAGGGTTAAATACACAACAGGTAATGAATGGGATTGACAACAGGTGTGTGGGAAGACAAGACAAAACCAATGGAAAATGAAAAATGGATCGATGATGGCTAGAAGGCCTGTGAAGTCGACCGCCGAACACCGCCCGGACAAGGAGAGGCAACGACTTCGGCAGAAGTCGTGACACAGGGACGTACCCGAGAAAGTGTTTAGGTTGTTTTTGGGACGTTGTGTCAAGGTCCCCTGGAGGTTTTTGTCACTTCATGGTCCCAGGTGTCTGAAGCCATTATATGTAATGAAATGGTATGGGGGATTTAAGGTAAGTGGCACGCTGTTCAGCTAAAAGAGTGTAGAAACGACTGTAGCATTTCACAAGTCCCCTACACGTTCATTATCTTTAATACAGCTCTGCACTTAGCAAAATAGTGCCATCTGCACTGTTATTTCTTTTAATCTGACTATTCTCTCATTGATTTGATTTCAGAAATTTGAGTTTAGGTTTTCAGTATAGTTAGTTGCCTAATGTGGGTGGGGAATATTTTAATGTTCTTCCTGAATCTCTATGATAAATGTAATTGTGTTCCTTGGGTGTATTTTTAACAGAGCGGACATTTACTTTGAAGTGCAAAGTGTAGGAATACAGTTGAAATCAGTCATTGATACAGACATGGTGGAGTAGCAGTAAAAAAACGGAAATGCATGAACCAAGAGGTTGTAATTTCAAATGAATACTATAAGAATTACTGTATGAATAAACATAAACACTAACCATATTTCCATCCAACCATTTCATGCGGATT
This sequence comes from Salvelinus fontinalis, assembly GCF_029448725.1. Lineage (NCBI taxonomy): Eukaryota > Metazoa > Chordata > Actinopteri > Salmoniformes > Salmonidae > Salvelinus > Salvelinus fontinalis. The sequence goes on from NC_074682.1 coordinate 20,650,055, forward strand.
AATTATCTGACGCATGAAAAAACTGATGACCAGGCTGATGGAAACATGAAATTCCGGTACAATTTCATAAATGCAAACAGACAATTTGTTCGTTTGACATGGTGGGATCATTTTGTGTCAATAAAATAAATTATGTGAGAAATGGTGGTGGAAACTTGCACAAATATCGATCTAATAATCATCATATCAAAGTAAACTTGGAGTCACGCAATATGTTGTGTGTTCCTCCCACTACGACTCGGGAAAGCATTCCGTTTATTAGGCTACAGATGAAATAAATGATGATGAACTTCAAAGGGTGGTGAATATGCAATGTGATGAGCTTGGTGCTCCTTTACAATAAATATTGGGGGTCTTATTCTGGTGAAATGATGATCGATACTTGGCTGCCACTTGAAAAGTACAGATAATATCGCTCTTATCCATAATAATCTCAATATGTCGGTAGCCGACACTCACTGTATCTGTGAGCTGTTGGATAGAGTGTATGTGCCAAGAGTGGGCACATTTGCTATATAACAAATCAAATCAAATGTTATTTGTCACAGGTAATTTGTTAATGTACTATAGGTACATGTAGGGGTAAAGGGACTATGCATAGAAAATAAACAGCGAGTAGCAGCAGTGTAAAAACAATGGGGGGGGGGTGGCCATTTGATTAATTGTTCAGTAGTCTTATGGCTTGGGGGTAGAAGCTGTTAAGCCTTTTGGACCTAGACTTGGCGCTCCGATACCGCTTGCCGTGCGGTACCAGAGAGAACAGTCTATGACTTGGGTGATTGGAGTCTATGACAATTTTTTGGGCCTTCCTTTGACCACCTAGTATATAGGTCATGGATGGCAGGAAGCTTAGCCCCATTGATGTACTGGGTTGATCGCACTACCCTCTGTAGCACAACAGGTTTTGCGCAGTTTAGTTAAAAATACGATTGAACCCATTTAACATATTTTTCAAAAGTCATTTTAATGTCATCGTGCACAGCCTTTTATCTACAAACACTCAGTTTGATGGAACAACATCACGGATGGGAAAATGTGTATTGTTTTTAGCAGATTTTATAATATTTGCATGACAATCTGGGGGAAGGGAGAACATTTCTTTGAGACCATCAGGTGACATCCACGGAACAGACAGTGACACTAAATAAGCATATAATATGTTTCGAAACACTTCTACATTATTGATTACGGATAATCCTGAATTAATTGGGAATAATGATATCCCCCCAAAAATGCTAACCTCCACTATTATTGTAATGATCAGAGGTCAGCATGTCTTGGGGGTAGGATATTTGTTTATCTGTAACTTTCTCACTCATCACTATTCATGATTTATGCAGGACTATCCGTAATCATGGTAGCATCCACATTAATTTAGAAGTGTTAAGAAACATATTATATTCTTATTTGCAATAAAAGTGACTCAATACATTATTTAGCAGTGGCAAATCATTTGCAAAAATAGAGAAGAGTAATGGCCCCTTGCAACTGCCCTGAGGAATACCACAATGTACAGGTGATATAAAGCCATACCAAGTGAGTTTCATCAATAACAATGTATGATCAATAGCATCAAAGGCTGCACTGAAATCAAACAAAACAGCTCCACCTATCCTCTTATTAAGATTTCCCTTCACTGGAACCAAGGGCCCTAGCCTGAACCATGAAAAACAGCCCCAGACCATTATTCCTCCTCCACCAAACCTTACAGTTGGCACTACGCATTAGGGCATGCAGCGTTCTCCTGGCAAGCGCCAAACACAGATTCTTCTGTCGGACTGCCAGATAGTGAAGCGTAATTCATCACTCCAGAGAGTGCGTTTCCACTGCTCCGGAGTCCAATGGCGGCAAGCTTTACACCATTCCAGCCGCCGCTTATCATTGCGCATGGTGATCTCAGGCTTGTGTGCGACTGCTCGGCTATGGAAACCCATTTCATGAAGCTCCCAACAAACAGTTCAGCTGACGATGTTGCTTCCAGAAACAGTTTGGAACTCAGTAGTGAGTGTCGCAACCGAGGACAGATGATTTTTACGTACTACGTGCTTCAGCAACAGGTAGCCGAATCTGAAATTACCGAATCCACACATTTTAAGGGGTGTCCACATACTTTTGGTTCATGTACTTTGGGCCCAACCTTTGGCACTTTGGCTTTCCTTGTTAATGCCACAATGTTATGGTCACTACAGCCAATGGGAACTGATATTGCTTTGGAGAAAAGCTCTGCAGCATTAGTGAAGATATGATCAATACAAGTCACAGATCCAAAACTGTTGGTATGCACTCTAGCTGGTTGAGCGATAACCTGGGTGATATTACAGTCGTTAGTCACAGATAGAAGCTTCCTCTTGATAGAACAGCTAATTGCTAACCAGTCGATGTTCTGTTCATCTAGAAAATAGACCTCTCTGTTAACATCACACACACTATCAAGCATTGCACACATATTATCCAAATACTGACTGTTAGCACATGGTGGCCTATAGCAGCACCCCAAAATAAGCTTTGGATGAGGCAGGTGAACTTGCAACCACAACAGTTCAACACCATTTGACTTGAGAACCTCTCTAAGCTTTACAGGAATATGGTTCTGAACTTATACAGCTACACCTTCCACATAGGCATTCCTGTCTTTTTGGAAAATGTTAGATCTTTGTATTGCTACTGCTGCATCAAATGAATTATTTTATTGTATTCATTTAACCTTTATTTTATCAGGGAGTAATACTGAGACCAAGGTCTCTTTTACAGATGAGCCCTGAATGACATAAATTACAGAAAATACACACATCAATAATAAATACGAAATGCAAGCAGAAAGAAAAACATATTCATCCGTGATAAGGTCCTCAAATATCACGCCCTGACCTTAGTTCCTTTTTTATGTCTCTATTTTGGTTTGGTCAGGGCGTGAGTTGGGGTGGTCATTCTATGTTTTGTGTTCTATGTTTTCTTTTTCTGTGTGTTTGGCCGGGTGTGGTTCTCAATCAGAGGCAGCTGTCTATTGTTGTCTCTGATTGAGAACCGTACTTAGGTAGCCTTTTCCCACCTGTGTTTGTGGGTAATTGTTTTCTGTCTTTGTGTCTGTACCAGACAGGACTGTTTTGTTTCGTTTCATTCTCTTTGTTATTTTGTTTAGTGTTCTGTTTTTAATAAATTAACATGAACACTTACCACGCTGCGCTTTGGTCCGAAGATTCCTCATCTTCAGACGACGAACGTTACATCGATCAGCTTTCTGAATTTCCTTAGAGGCACCAAAACATTACATTTAAGAAAATGTTGAAGTATAGTTCCACAAATAAGGTGCAAGAAAACTAAAGGTTGAATTACCTAACAGTAGAGACCAACGGAATTTCCAGTTAGCCATCCCTGAGACCGGGTGTGTTAACTTATATGCCGAAAGTGTAGTAATGATGTTACAGTAGGTACAGTGGGACTCCTTGTAAAAGGGCTTTATAAATGAAAACTTAGCAATGTATCAACCTACGTGACATCAAAGAGGACCAACCAACTTTCTGGTAGAGAATGCAGTGATGAGTTCAAAAATTGTCGCACGTAATAAAGCGCAGTGCGCTATGATAAACTGCATCTAACGGCTTTAATGAAGTGGCAGCTGCGTTCATATAGAAAATGTCGCCATAGTCTAAGGACCGATAGGAACATCGACTGAATAATATGCCTTTTACTATTTAGCGAGAGGCAGGACATATTTTAATAGTAGAAGCCCATTTTTATTCTCAGCTTCTTAACGAATTATCTAAGTGACTTTCAGAGATGGCCAATGTATGAAGATTATCAAATGTGTTCAATCAATGAAGTTCTTGATTTCATTAACCTTATTTGTAAGGCTACATATGTTTGTACGGCTATTCTTAGCCCTTTCATGGGTAGCTTATCAGAGATAGACATAAAATGTAGAGAAAAGTATATACATTGTTTAGCTAATAGAGTCAGTCAATCAGGCACTTGTGAGTGTCAGTTGGTGTGTGTGTGTATGCGCGTGTGTGTGTTGTTGGGCTGAAGCTACTGACCCTGAAGCTTGGCTCTCTCACACCTCCCAGGATTTTGGGTGGGATGTTGGCAATGAGCTTGTCATAGCGGATGTAAGCAATGTCCCCATGGTCTCTGGCAGCTTTCATCACTGGGATAAGTTCTTTCCGACTATGGCGCACAGCTTCAGAGAAGTCCTCATTGATGAAGATTTTGGTTCCTCTCAAGTTCTTGGCTCTCTCCAGAACAGCCATCTTATCCTTGAACCTTAGGAACTTGTCCACTGTCGGACTGAGTCACCTGGGCTGGTAACAGGTTTTACAGACATGTGGGCGCACTCCACCTCAATGTTCCTATGATCCATCTGCAGCTTTTCAGTGATAGTTTTACCCTCTTTCTCCTCAGTCTCTGTCCAGGTCTCATGTGGAGACTCTGGCATACTATCCAGAACAATGTTAATACTCCTGGATTGTCCCTTTAGCTGTTTGTTTTCTCAGTCATCTGTAATAATGATCCACGGACAGCACTGATGTCATCTTGCTGCAAGTCTCTTTCAGGACATCCACCTCTCCCTGGGAGAACTGCAAACTGTTCTTAAGGTTTTGGACCTCTCTGATCAGATCGTCCATTCTTTTGTTAGTTGAGTCCACCAGTATTTGGCCAAAGCTCTTGAAGCTTTTTTCCTGTTGCTATAACAATTGCTTGTAGACCAATGTTTGATGATTTAAAATATCACGCACCTGTGATAGCAAAACACTGCCCTCTCCGTTACATAAACCTTCTTTAACTTTGGGCGTCATGATGGTAGCAATGTAGGCTAACGCTGGTACTTCACTCAATTCTAGCCAGCGCAATGACATTATAGCCCATACATGTCATCCTAACCCCTCCTAACCCAGATCACGATAGAGCCACTGACATTTTCTTTCACCATATCTGCAAATCGCCGCTGATTTGGCTCCTGAAAAAAAGATCAGTAATTTCAGTTTTTCATTAGGAACTTTAATTAGGTACAAACTATTTTACACTCCATTTTTCATATCATAGGAAACTGTGAACTTGTACCATGACTGTGAGAAGAATGTGCTTGAGAAAATTCCATTCCCTGAAGGAGCTGACCTCGGAGGTCCAGGCTGTGTAAATGTTTAATTAAACAATGACAAAAATGGATGGAGGAACTTAACAGTGTTGCCTGTGATTTAAATTACTATGATGTCATTACACACACAAAAAAAATCTGATGTTAATTAAAAATAACATGATTTATTTTTTAGGTCTTACAGATAATGTAGCTATATCGGTGATATTGGAAATCACTATTTTAAGTCATAGCTCCGGGGATACATGATTTATTAGTAAGCTAGATTGTCACTTTTAGACAGCCCGTTTTATTCTTCTGACGGTTACTCTGTATATGATGTTAGCGTCCCGCAAGTAAGATTCACAAGTTACTTCACTAAGCACTTTTAATGTTTTCCAGCATAATGCCAGTCAATATTGGCCAACATACTGAATGACTTAGTAAAGCTGGTGTAAAATAACACAACTTCATTTACAGAAAGGAGAACTTGAGAAAGAGAGAGGAAGAGAGGGAGAGCATCAGAGAGTGTGTGATAAAGATATATTTAGAGAGAGCAAGAGAACGGGTGTGTGAGAGAGAGAGAAAGCGAGAGAAAGATCACTCCTGTTCCTGGTGGCTGAGCATTAGGTTTCATGGTACATTTCTCCCTGTCTGGTTGTCTTTTACAGATGGAGATGTTATTAAAACTACCTCTGATCAACAAATAAGACATTATTCAGACACCATCCATCATTTCCCAGGGGTTCCCAGAAACACGCACAACGTCTCCATTTACCACACGTAGACAGACAGGCCCATGTTTTAGTTTGAAAAGGAGCAAGAAGCACTTTACTTTGGGATCAGAAAGATAGTGTTCATGACAGGGCACTTTATTTTGGGGATGTGCGCAACAGGGAGAGGAACCTCTCTTTGAGTAGGCTTTGACAAAGTAATTTTGACTGATTATGAATTCTCAGATGGAGGATGTATGAATCTGTACTGCCAACACTTCACACCTACAATACATGTCACCCTATGTGATCGTCAAGATTTTGAGCAAGAAAAATAACCACGGAAAAAATGTGTTTTGGCGAGTCATGTGCGTGTGTGTGTTTTTGTGTGTCTGCATGTGCACATGCGAGTGTGCTTGTAAAATGGTTTAAAAGGGGAGAGTTATTAAATTCTACTTGAAAAAGAAAAGTAATTGTGATATTTCAGGCGGAAGGATGGTTGAACCTGTTATTTCAATCTTAGTATGTGGGACAGTCCAAATGTATTTCCCCTCTAATGAGTGACTTCAACCACTCTTGAAAAGAGAAAGACCTCTCAGTATGAAAGGATAACAGCAGATAGTGCTTTGATGTGGCAGAAAATTGATTTGTTATTGTAGCTCGGCGGAAACATAAATGATAAAAACATGAAAAACAAGAAAGACCGGGTCATATACCGGGTTTAACGTTACTTCATTTCCGAGATGGTAATCATTGTTCCTCTTAGGCTAATCATTGTTCCTCTTAGGTTAAAAGTTGTTTCACCATCCTGTAGATAAAACATTACCAACACTTTATTTTCATGTTCTACCTCACTGTATCTGTACATCAAATCATGCAAATGTACAAATTTACAATAAGCACTTATTTAGCAGTAAAATACTACCCTGTCATGCAGATAACCTAGGCCAGACTGCAGGCCCATGTAAGTGGCATTAGTTATGAAGGACAAAGATGAATCTCCTAAGGCTACCCTCCAGGACAAAGGGAAAATGTTGTCAAGCTTTTTATTTAACCTCCTATCCATCTAAAAAGGGAAGTTGAAGGAGAGTGTTATCACAGGTGCTCAGAGTGACCACAGAGCAGACAGGTAAATAAGGATGACCGCAGGCACCATCAAAACTGGCTCACAGTCCTGTGATGAGACAACTGGGGACAGATTTAGGTCAGGATGTCACAGACGAGTTGTCCAGAAGTCTCAGAGGAGGCCCTGAGGTATTGCCTGGGTCTCCCCAGTGTGTGTGTGTGTGTGTGTGTGTGTGTGTGTGTGTGTGTGTGTGTGTGTGTGTGTGTGTGTGCGCGTGCATGCAAAATAAAATGCCAGCATGTTTGTGCATGCATGTGACATGTGTTTACTTTATGTCAAAGACTCCATTCCTCCATCTATCCCTTGTCCCTCAATCCTAACTTTCGAGGGGATGACGGGGATGTTGGGTGAATGCAGTATATCTTTTGAATAATTTATATTTTGGTTATGATGCAAGAGCAATATGGACCGTGCAAGATGTATCTTTGATATTCCCTCAAAGAGTGACTTTCCAGCCAAAATCGCAATGAAATGGCACACAGATTCTAGTTGCATAGCATATGGGTACGTTATATTAAAATATATGTGTCACCTAGTCTACTTATCACAATGAAAATGCAACTGTTGATTTATAAATTGTTAATTGATCATCCACTCCCTTTCTGTCAGCATTGTAGAGTATATTGTTTGTTAAGCATTGCATATCAAACAAACACAAATAGCATGAGCTGAATGTTTGCAGGTACTGCACTGCACACGTTCATTTCTTTCTTTCATTGTAAATATATACATTTACAGTATCAAGGATCTTTTTGAATGTTGGTCTTTTTTCTAACAGTGTGCAGACATAACTTTTTCCTGACAAGCTTTCTATTGCCACCTACCTGTGTGGCATCATAACATGACACTTTTATTGATTAAACACTTTGCTGTTGTAGGTCTTGCAACATTTGGGTTATAAGGTCAGAAACAACAAGATACGGCTTTAAAGTTCAAGTTGTTGGAACATGCTCTTTGCTGGTCATGAAGATGGACAGCTACAAAGACCCAGCCCAAACAAATAACATAAGGCTGATTCACAGGAATTACATATCGGCCAGGATTCAATCACATCAGTGGTAATCTGCGCTAACCAACAAACACATAGCTTATCATTGCTTTTGTTTAGGCAGTGTCGGAGGTGTAACTGCATTGGAGCTGTCAAATCCACAAGAGGCTCCCGACTTTAACCCTGTTGCCGACATTGCCATTAGATGCACGAAGTCGCATTAGTGAAAATCCATATTTTGTGCACAGTAGAGATGGCAACAAAGTCTGGGTATGCTTTTGTTCCAACCCAACACTTAAATAGACTAATTGTCATCTTGATTGATGACCAGGATTAGTTGGTTATTTGAATCAAGTGCGTCAGTGTGGGCTTGGATAAAACTTTGCAGAATGTAGCCCTCCAGGACCTGTGTTGGCCATTCGCTAATGTAAATGTGAGTAAATATCAAAAATAAATATCAGCATTTCAATTCACAAATGGAATATGAAATAGTCTGTTTTTCTGTAGCAGATCAAATCATGAATGTAAGTGATAAGGGCTTATTTGAAAAAATGAATAATAATACTCATTTAGCAGATGCTCTTATCCAGAGCAATTAGAGTTAAGTGCCTTGCTCAATGGCACATTGACAGATTTGAACCAGCAACCTTCCCATGAACCTTCCCATGACTGGCCCAACGCTTTTTACCGCGAGGCTACCTTCCACCCCTTATAAAATGTATCACATGCCAACATAACGAGTGCACAACAACAATACAATGTATTATGTTTCATGTTTTGAGTGTATGTTCCTCTTATAGAAGTTAGGTTATTCATTACAGTGCTTTTCTATGTACAGTAGCTATCTTTTTCCAGCATTAAAAAGCCTGATAAAATAATATTTTCTAGTTGTGCAACTCCTCCAGGTTCGAGTTGCATTTGTCCTGTGCCTTAAGATAAGGGCACAAACTCAGAATTCTCTTATTTATATCTGTCGATTTTTGCTCAACAAAACTGAATAATCCCATCCGAGTTTTATGATCATTCATTTGAAGAATCAACTCGGAAAAATGCAATAACTTCATTGTGCTGCCGAAAGTCACCACCAGAATAGAACGTGTAGACGGATGATTGTATTCAAAGTCTGTTCTTTGCAGTCATAATGAATATTGTGTCATACTTCCCTCAGCCTGTACCATGGCAATATATCCTGTGTGATACATTGTGTGTCTCAAAGCATGTTCTCCCATGCCTATTTTTCCTCTCTGAAAGTACTTTTGTATTTGAAGTGCTCACATTTTCAGAAGTGCATGATGCTGCATGTTGACATAAGGCTTCCTCAATTGATTTCTATTAATCTCTGTATTTGTTTATGCCTTCCTGCCTGGATGACATTGTGTGGTGAGTTTCTAACAGAGCTACAACTGTTATACAAACATGTCCTAAGGTGTGACATTACTATTTTTTAACCAGCTTGAACGCTGAATTGCTCTAGTTTATTTTGGAAGTCTGGGAAGAATAGAGAACACTAATTTCCTGTCTGTAATTTCCTGAGAGATGTTTACAGGCAGTGTCATGTAAAATGGTATACCTTCCTGCCCAAAGTCTACGTCACTGTGGCTAACTGTGGCTTTTCTACTTGAAGCTGAATAATTACTGAATAATCCGTATTGCCGTCACAAAGCTGAAAAAAGACAATTGCGTATTGCAGATGAATGTGTCATCCATTCTGTCTAACAATGTCTCAGTTTCTGTCACGCCCTGACCATAGTTTGCTTTGTATGTTTCGTTTGGTCAGGGTGTGATCTGAGTGGGCATTCTATGTTGTATGTCTAGTTTGTCTGTTTCTATGTGTTTGGCCTGATATGGTTCTCAATCAGAGGCAGGTGTTTGTTGTTGTCTCTGATTGGGAACTATATTTAGGTAGCCTGTTTTGTATTGTGGGTTGTGGGTGATTGTTCCTGTTATTGTGTTTCTGTGTTTCTGTGTTCACGTTACGGGACTGTTTCGTCTTCGTTCCTTTTGTCGGTTTATTGTTTTGGTTCGTTGTTTAAAGTATTCTATTAAAATGGATAATCATCACGCTGCATTTTGGTCCTCCTCTCTTTCGCCCGACGAAGAACGTTACAGTTTCATTGAGGTTCATTCAACAAACCAACGTCGTCTCGGGACAATTTCTATTATTTTATTATTTAATATCGCAGGAGGCTGCTGAGGGGAGGATGGCTCATAATAATGGCTGGAATGGAGTGAATGGAATGGTATCCAACACATGGAAACCATGTGTTTGATGTGTTCAATACCATTCTAAATTCCGTTTCAGCCATTTCTATGAGCCCTTCCTCCCCATTTGAGGTGCCAACGGCTGCCTGTGTTTAGTATGATATGTTATGTTACGTTAGGTTACATTATGAATGGAATAGCAGGTCGTAAAATATCTTACAAATGAGGATGTATAGTATCATTCGTCTTACCAGGTCGTAAAACAGCATATGAAATGGATGACTTCTCATAGATCTTGGAGGATGTTGCTTGTTGCGTGTAACAACAAAGGAGAATTAACATTTGTGGTTAGGTGAACAAACGACAAATGTTATGATCATTTATGTGAAAGGTTAGTGGAACTAAAATGACAAGGGTTAGGTGAATTTATGTAGCAGGTTAGGTGAATTGGGTTAAGTTTAGAATAAGGGTTAGGGGAAGGGTTAGCTAAAATGCTATAGCTGTTCCGGACGCGACTCGAACACGGTAACCTTTGGATTGCAAGACGGTCACTCACCCAACCTCCCCGTCCAACCTCTTTACTTTGTTTCTGTCTAAAGTAACTAGACCATTTGTAGGTATCATACATCTTGGAAATGCTCAGAAATACATAAAGGATATTTTGTATGGCTCTGAGGCCAGGCTGAACACACTGCTATCTATCTTAATGCTGTTCAAACTTTTGGAATAATGGAATGCAGGTTATTTTCCTAATGATTTACATTGATTAGTTACACTGCAATCTGATTGCCTAATTACCTAGATGCCTTTTTGCAAAGCTGAAGTTCCAGTATCTTGATGATGTTTTCAATTTAGGTTTGATTCAGAGGTCATTGTTGTTCACTGATGACATTATGAATATTGAATATTTTGGCATTAACAATAATTGGGGGCTGTCAGATAGGATCCCATGTGGCTGAGGGCCCATATGTAATCCAGGATGTATACGTACATAGACTATTTTGACACATTCATTTTTCCTTTCATTTCAAATTCCACCAGCAACTCCTCAAAGTCAGTCTTGGTTAAAATATAACAGCATGGCACACCCCCACCTCCTACCTACCTACTGTACCTACTTACTTACAGTACCTATCTACAAATGTATCTCTTCCTAAACCTCCTACCTTCCTCTACTTGGCACAACAACCCAATCTCCACCTCTCCCTGAGCCCTAATTATGTCTGGCATAGCGATGGGAACAGGTGAGCTCTGCTAATAGAGCTAATTACAGTGTATGCCATGCTGACAGCCATGCAGTGGGCAGAGACACTTAAAACACCAGGACAGATCGGGAAACATATCTAGAGTATATGGTCGCTCTGTCCTCCATAATTACTGTTTTGTTCGATTGTGTATTTAAGTCACTGTGAAGGATGGGGACGATAAAGTGGCTAAAGCAGGGCCAGCTCAAGCTTTTGGGGGCCCTAAACAATATATATTTTTTTAATATTATTTTTTGTTTACTCAGCTGGGGTCTTAAACTTGTAAAAAAATATATATATTATTTTAAAAACAATTGGAGGGAGGGGGGGGCCTAGCGACCCGGGGCCCTAAGCGACCGTTTATGTCGCTTATGCCAAGAGCTGGCCCTGGGCAAGAGAGGTGGTTTTGTTTCATGATGTAATGCTTTTTTGGCTAGCCTGTGGCTTGGCAGTTGGGGAAACAGTTACAAATAGCTTAGCTTCTGTAAAAAAGAAACGATAGACTTAAAAAATGTGTCACCACTTAGTGCTGAAACTACATAAGGCATTTCTACTGACTTTTGATGGAGATTTCTCGGCAGAGCTATAATGATCCTCTCAATTTAATGCTGGGGAAATTAGACTAATTAGAAGAGTGTACTTTACTCTAATTAAGAGCTAAAATGCACCATTGACTATCCAGTGTTTTTCTGAAGTTCATTAGGGGCTTGTAGTGCAGTGCTTGCGTAGCAGGTTGCGTTCCAAACACTGTTGTCTTGCAGCTCCAAATTATATTATTAACAGTTGACTTGGTTGTGTCAGTGAAATGCTTTTTCACAGAAGCCAAGTCTCTCTCTCTCTCTCTTTCCTTCTCTAACTTCATCTCCATTTGAAACCCATCCAGTGAGATTTGAAATGGCAAGAGTTGCCCTTCAGGCTAAAACGGTTGTACTTAAACCCCCTTTTCCCAGTGGCTTGAGGGAGAGAGAGGGGAAACCTTGCTAGTGCTACACCATGACCCGATCACCACGCAATGTACCTGTATATGCATGGAAACTATAAGGAATGTTAGGTGCATTTCCTGGAGAGAAAGAGCATCATGTATTTCTACAGATGTAGGATCTTAATTTGATCACCCTGTTGTAGGATAACTTTCCTCCACTGTATAAAATGTTAAATGTATAGTGTATTTGATGATTAAAAAGGCTTCTGAAACTTGTAATTTCCACTTTGAAATTTCAGGCTTGATTTTCCCTTATGAAAAATGTATCAACCCCTACAAAAATGCCCATTAATTATAATACACATAATAATTCACATTTCCTTTTGCTGCAGGATGATTTTCCTGCTGTAGCAAACTGGCTCAAATTAAAACCCTACATCTGTATTTAGTGGTTGATAGTTTGCCTTCATCATAACATGAGCTGAAGGGGTCCAGAGTCACCATGATTATTGCAGGCCCCCGGCATTTCTCTTCCCAGGAATTAAATTCCTTTTTTGGAAGGAAGGGAGGCTGTTAGAGCCTGGTGGAGAGGGCTCTGATAAATCAGCATACTAAGTGAATTTTCTATGTGCCGTCTCTCTGACCTCCATCTTTCCATCTGGTGAGAGAAAAATCCTTTTCCTTATTCATCATCAACCTGATAGTCAGATCTATTTTTCCAAAATAGAACACATTTATGTATTTGTAAAAGCTGCTGTGCATAATGTTGACTAAAGTCATTGATTCATACCCGTAAGGATCAAAAATTGAGGTGACCCTTAAGATATCTATCGCCGATACAATGTCTAGTGTAACCTCTTTGTAACCCCATTACATAGTAGTTAACGCACTAAGGCCCTACATAGAGATTGAGTGTGTTCATATACCATTGTCTGTCTTTGGAAACACATTGTCCTGTCTCTTATGGTAATATCACTGGCGCTACAGTGATGCTTGAGATCAAATGTATACCTCATTTGAAATAGAATTTAACATGCATATAGAGGGTATTCTGTGAATACCACCATTCCCATTCTATGATTACTTTGGTCACCTGCTTGAGCTGCTTATGTACCACGTTTAATTCTGTTCACCATTTGAGCAGTTTATGACCTGAAGAAATTGCTACAAGCTGTCTATTACTAAATGATATCTCATTTTACTTTAGTATTTACAGTCAAACTGTGCTTTGTATTTAAAGTTAAAGACTAAATTGTCATACTCAGGATGGACAAATCTGTGTTTTAATGCGTGGATGTTACAGCGAGGTAAGCTAAGCTAGCTTTGCCATGAAGAGAGGTTTTGAGGACATCTCCCCTCCTGACTGACTCGCCATCTCAAGATAATCTGCTAATTCAGTTCAATGTTTAGGCTAAAGCACTGACCTTGTGTTTAACCAACCTGACAGCAGCTAGCTAGCTAACGTAGCTTGGGGATAGCTACAGCTGGCTAGTCTATCTACAGTACCTAGCTGATATTTCTCTGTCAAATCACAGGTATGCCAAGATAGCAAGAAGTACCCATGTCTGGAATGTTTCATGAGACACTTGTTTTACAACACCAGGCTACAAAAGTAGCTTTCAACGTTTTATCACTTAATGTAAAGACATGTATGTTGGAAATGATATCAACAACTGTGAGTTGAATGCCCGGTCTTCAGTCAGCTAAGCTATCAACATAATATTCTTTCACTGTCTCGTCTCTCCTTACACAATATTAGTCTTGTCTCTCTGCTGTTAGATCTTTCCCTGGGGACAAATCCCAGAAATAATATACCTACAGGTGTTGGCTACATGTTGACATTGCACAAACATGGCTTGAGTGTAGATACATTTACCCCCCCCCCCCCCCCCCAAAAAAATAATATTTGGTAGAACTTCAGCTGTCCAATAATTAGCATGACATTCCATTCTATTTCTATGGTCTATATTAAGGTTTTGGCTGTCAAACACACACTGACATGCACAGCTCTCTGGGTGAGGTTCAGTCTTCAAGTCAAGTGGTTGATGAAGTCCCTTCTATCTATGTAATCTATTGCAGGTTGTAGACAGGTGCAGTCAGGTGGCAGGAGGGGTGGAGTGCACCACACTCCGTCCTATATAGAGTTTACCTCTACCCATGGGTTCAGCAGGCAGAGTTCAATATATACAGCAGATGTAAGATGCAGGAAGACGGCACTTCACATATCGCTTTGCAGCTACTGACCAAGCTTCCTCTTCCTTTGAATCAGTGCAAATTCTGAACTTAACAAAGTGTTTTGATACATTTTAAGTGAAACAGTTACATGTAGAATTAACAACCCTTCACATAATACGTGTTTTGCAAATAGTACATGTATCATTCATCTTCTATTGTCATTGACAGCCAATACAGATCCTGTGCCTATCAGCATTTTGTCTGGTGGTACATGTTAGTCGTCATCCATTTGAATGGTGTCCCATATAAAAGAGTTCCCTGACATGTTTCAAAAACACAGAGGGTCATGTTAGCTAAAAAGACTGGTACTCAGGCAAGACAAGTAACATCCTTCATTTATTTTTTGCCTAAATAATATAGTGTATTTTTCTTCCCAATTTTTTCAATCTTCTCTCATCACTGCAACTCCCCAAGGGCTCGGGGAAGGCGAATGAGTAGTCATACGTTCTCCGAAACATGACCCGCCTAACTTCGCTCTTTTACACCCACCAGCTAAACCTGGAAGCCAGCCGCACCAAGGAAACACCATTCAACTGGCGACAGCCCGCAAGCACCCAGCCCACCACAAGGAGTCGCTAGAGCGTGATGAGCCAAGTAAAGCCCCACCGGCCAAATCCTTCCCTAACCCAGATGATGCTAGGCCAATTGTGTGCCATCCTATGGGACTCCTGGACACAGACGGTTGTGGCACAGCCTGGGAAATGAAGCCTTAGACCACTGCTCCACTCGGGAGGCCCACAAAATACTTTTATGAGGACAGGCATGTTGTTTTGGCACTAAAGCAGACAAAGTCCCCGAATGCTAGCTAGTACTGCTAACTAACCTAGTCCTAGTTCCATTACAGTAAAGGCAGAATACCTGAGTTATCGAGAGCAAGTGCTAACCCAAACAACATGCCTGTTCTCATAAAAGTAACTAGCTACCTAACTTGCAAATCTGTGTTAGTTATCAATATCTTTGTCCGACTTTAAATGAATTGGCTAGCTAGCTAACTTTAGCTAGCAGGGATCTTTTTATCTAGCTAGCTCGAGTTGAAACATTATTGATAGCAAGCTGGCAAACGTTACATCCTATCAAACATTATCATCATGTGCAACTTAAGCTATGCAAATCCTCCTCTCTATGACATTAAATCACAATACACATTAGGGAGATGCTATGTATTTAACTTGTTACATCACAGTATCATAGCTAGCTAGCTACAGTGTCTTCAGAAAGTAGTCAGACCCCTTGACATTTTCCACATTTTTAGCCTTATTCTAAAATTGATTAAATAAACACTTTTCCTAAGCAATCTACACACAATACCGCATAATAACAAAGCAAAACTTTTTTGAAAATGTATTAAAATTAAAAACAGAATTATTCAGACCCTTTGCTATGAGCCTCGAAATTGAGCTCAGGTGCATCCTGTTTCCATTAAGCATCCTTAAGATGTTTATAAAACGTTATTGGAGTCCACCTGTGGTGAATTAAACTGATTGGACATGATTTGGAAAGGCACAAACCTGTCTATACAAGGTCTCACAGTTGCCAGTGCCTGTCAGAGCAAAAACCAAGCCATGAGGTCGAAGAAACTGTCCGTAGAGCTCCGAGACAGAATTGTGTTGAGGCACAGTTCTAGGGAAGGGTACCAAAAATGGCTGCAGCTTTGAAGGTCCCCAAGAACGATAGTGGCCTCCATCATTCTTAAATGGAAGAAGTTAGGAACCACCAAGATTCTTCATAGAGCTGGACGCCCGACCAAACTGAGCAATCGGGGGAGAAGGGCCTTGGTCAGGAAGGTGACAGAGCTCTAGAGTTCCTCTGTGGAGATGGGAGAACCTTCCAGAAGGACAATCATCTCTGCAGCAATCCACCAATCAGGCCTTTATGGTAGAGTGACCAGACGGAAGCCACTTCTGATTAAAAGGCACATGACAGCTCGCTTGTAGTTTGACAAAAGGGACCTAAAGTCTCTCAGACCATGACAAACAAGATTATCTGGTCGGATGAAACCAAGCTTGAACTCTTTGGCCTAAATGCCAAGCATTATGTCTGGAGGAAACCTGGCACCATCCCTATGGTGAAGCATGGTGGTGGCAGCATCATGCTGTGGGGATATTTTTCAGTGGCAGGGAACTAGTCAGAATCGAGGCAAAGATGAATGGATCAAAGTACTGTCACACCGTGATCTGTTTCACCGGTCTTTGTGATTGTCTCCACCCCCCTCCAGATGTCGTCCATCTTCCTTATTGTCCCCTGTGTATTTGTACGTGTGTTTTCTGTTTGTCTGTCGCCAGTTCGTTTTGTTTCGTCAAGTCTGCCAGCATTTTTCCCTCTGTCCCTATCTCACGATTGTTCCTGTTTACTAGTTTTCCCAGTGTTGACCATTTCTGTCTGCCCTGACCCTGAGCCTGCCTGCCGTCCTGTACCTTTGCCCCACCTATCTGGATTACTGACGTATGCCTACCGTGACCCTGCCTGCCATCCTGTACCTTCGCACCACCTATCTGGATTACTGACCCCTGACTGCCCTTGACCTGTCTTTTTGCCTGCCCCTGTTGGCTTACTAAACTGTTGTTACTTCAACGTTGTCTGCATCTGGGTCTTATCTTAAAACGTGACAGTACGAACTGGCTATGACTGACCGAGCAGACTTGGAATAGCATCACGAGACCATCTCCTCCCAAGGAGCCACCATTGGTAGGCATGAGGAGTTGCTTCGTGGCCTTGTGGGGGGGTCCAGACCTTGGCCGAACGCCATGATCAAGCGTTGAACTCATCGCTGGAGCAATTCCACGAGTTGTCTGGGAGGCAGCCTACCATGACGGTAATCTCACAGCCCCACAGTAGCCCAGTTGTTAGTGGCGCCGCCTCACGGGTCATCCCAGTTTTCCCGGGAACCTCGCTTACCTCCCTCGGAATGCTTGGATGGAGAGCCGGGCACCCGTCAAGCTTCAGCCCCCCTCCTTCTCCTCGGACGGCTCTAATATAGCGTACCTCATCACGCTGATATCCGGGAGGGGTCTCGCCTGGGCTACTGCAGTATGGGAACAACAGCTGATAATGTGCTTCAGTCTGGAGGAGTTCGTGGTGGTCAAGAAGGTTTTCGATGCCCCATTATCCAGGAGAGAGGCTGCCCAGAAGCTACTCCAGCTTCGGCAGGAATCCCGCAATGTTGCAGATTATGCGGTGGATTTCCACACGTTGGCAGCGGAGAGTGACTGGAACACAGAAGGAAGCCTGTTCGACAAGTTTCTGCTCGGAGTATCGGAGGAAGTGAAAGACGAGCTTGCAGCTCGGGAACTACTGACGGATTTCAATTCCCTTATCGCCTTGACCGTCAGGATCGATGGGTGACTATGGGAACAAAGGAGGGAGAGGAGATTCAATTGCACTCGCCCGTCCAAGGATTCTACATTTCCTCTGAGGCATCCAGGAAGTCCCCGACAGCCACGTTGCCGAGAGAACCCGAGGTCACCCGAGTTCCCCCAGAGTCACCGAAGACTGCCGATCCACCTATTCCCGAGCATATGGAACTAGGCAGAACTGGGTTGTCTCCAGCTGAATGGCTATACAAGAGTTGTCTGTATTGCGGGACTCGTGGTAATTTTGTGTCCACCTGTCCACTAAAACCAGACTCACCGGCAGGAGCGAGTACTCTGGTGGGACATATGGGGAACTTTTCTTATTCCCTTACTCGCACCTCTTTCATGCCATTTTACCGTGGGGGAACCAGTCGAGATCGCACCGGGTCCTCATCGACTCTGGGCCCGAAGAGAGCTTTATGGACTCTACCCTGGCTTCCGAGCTGGGTATCCCCACTCAGCCCCTCTCCATTCCCAGGGACGTTAGAGCGCTGGATGGGCGCCTCATAGGCGGGTCACCCACAAAACCACTCCCATCAACCTACTTGTGTCAGGGAACCACAGCGAGGCTATCCAATTCGTGCTCATTAAGTCTCCTCAGAATCCCGTGGTATTGGGATTCTCCTGGCTCCAGTGACGCAATCCCCTCATTACCTGGTCTACTGGTGACATCATGGGCTTGAGCCCGTTCTGCCATGCCCATTGCCTGAAGTCAGCACAACCTGCCCCCGGACGTCTTCCTGGGGACTCGAAAGTCACCACGGACCTCTTTGCCATTCCCACGGAGTACCAGGCCCTCCAGGAGGTGTTCAACAAGGCCCGGGCCACTTCGCTTCCACCACACCGAACTTATGACTGCGGGATTGACCTTCTCCCTAGCACGACTCTGCCCCGGGGACAACTGTACTCTCTGTCGGGACCAGAGACCAAGGCGATGGAGACTGACATTGGGGACTCCTTAGCTGCAGGATTCATCTGACCTTCTTCTTCTCCTGCCGGTGCAGGGTTCTTATTTGTGAATAAGAAGGACAAGACCTTGCGCCCATGCATTGACTACCGGGGAGGGTGAGAGCAGTGATGGATTCGCCTCAGCCTACGTCTAGGGTGCAGCTGCAACGTGTCCTGGGGTTTGCCATTTTTTTATCGCCGCTTTATCCAGGGTTACAGTACCCTATCTCCCCCCTGTCAGCGTTCACCTCGCCCAAGGTTCCGTTCACGTGGGCCCCAGCTGCTGACCGGGCATTCCGGGACTTCAAACATCGCTTCACCATGGCTCCCATCCTGGTTCATCCGGACCCATCTTGTCAGTTTGTGGTGGAGGCCGATGCTTCGGACATCGGAGTAGGGGCTGTCCTGTCCCAGCATTCTGCCCTTGACCTCAAGCTACATTCCTGCACCTTCTTCTCCCACATCGCCTCAACGCCACGGAAAGGAACTACGATGAGGGGAATCGGGAGCTTCTCGTGGTGAAGATGACATTGGAGGAATGGAGGCATTGGCTGGAGGGGGCGGAACATCCGTTCATCGTGTGGACTGACCACAAGAACCTGGAGTATCTCCGCACCGCCAAGCACCTCAACTCCAGGCAAGCCAGATGGGCCCTGCTGTTCACATGGTTCAACTTCTCCCTCTCGCACCGGCCGGGATCCAAGAATGTCAAGCCGGATGCGCTGTCCCGCAGCTATAGCCCAACAACTACTACCCCGGAACCCGAGACCATCCTTCCCACCTTATGCCTGGCGACGGCACTCAGCTGAGGAATAGGGAAGCAGGTCTGTGAAACGCAGCGTTCCCAGCCAAACCCGGGGGGACCCTGATATCTGGATGTTTGTTCCCGACACCGGCCACTCCGCGGTCATGGAGTGGGCCCACTCCTCCAGACTGGCCTGCCACCCTGGCCTTTGTGCAACAGCGCTTTTGGTGGCCTCCCATGGTCCCGGACGTGTCCGCATTCGTCGCCGCTTGCACAGTTTGTGCACAGAATAGAGACGGCCCAGCTCATGGTGCTGCACGTCTTCTGGATCCATGGACTGCCCGTGGACATGGTCTCCGACCGGGGTCCTCAGTTCTCGTCCTAGTTCTGGAAGGCGTTCTGCATGGGTCGTCGGCCAGCCTGTTGTCCGGGTTCCACCCCCAGTCCAACGGCCAGTCGAATCATGCCAAACAGGACCTTGAGACCAGCCTGCGCTGCCTGGTCTCTGCCAACCCCACCACCTGGAGCCAGCAGCTTGTGTGGGTCAAATATCCCTGCAAAATCCTTACCTGCTCTGCCACGGGCCTATCTCCCTTCAAGTGTTCCCTGAGGCATCAGCCCCAGGGAGAGGTGCTGGGTCCCTGCTCGAGACTTCCTGGAACCAGCCCTCATCACCGACTTCCACTGCCGACACCCCGGTCAGCCAGGAATGCGCCCAGGTAGGACGCCAGGTGGCGCCCCTGGGGGGGGATACTGTCACGCCCTGATCTGTTTCACCTTTTTTTGTGCTTGTCTCCACCCCCCTCCAGGTGTCGCCCATCTTCCCCATTATCCCCTGTGTACTTATACCTGTGTTTACTCTTTGTCTGTTGCCAGTTCAACTTGTTTCTCAAGCTTACCAACGTTTGTCCTGTCAGCTCCTGTCTTTTCCCAGCCTTTCTTTTTCTCACCCTCGCCTATCCTGACCCTGAATCCGCCAACCTGACCACTCTGACTGCCCCTGACCTTGACCCTGCCTGCCGTCCTGTACCTTTGCCTCTGTGGCTGTAATCAACATTGTTACTTCAACACAGTCTGCATCTGGGTCTTACCTTCTTCTGATACATCGTGACATATCAAATGGAAACATCTAATGGAGTGTTTTATGACGTGCAGCTACGTCAACGATTTTAATTGGCTGGTGCACATTTTGAGATAGATAAAAAAGTTCTAACTTAAACGCTCGCAAGTATGGACCCCTTGAAATATCATGGTTTTCTAAAAATTGTGCAATCACATATTACAGCGAGAGAGACCAGTGAAATAAAGAGCAGAGGGTCTTTGTTCTCTGAATGCTATGTCAGACGGTAAAATCGGGAGTTTCCATTTTTCCAGTGAGTCATTGTTATTTAGGAGAGAATTAATCTACTGGTAGGTCCTATAGTGATGCTCCCCAGCGTCCTCTCTTTCCTTGACGTGTTTGAGAGCATCTGTCATGGAGGTCTCTGGTCGTTAGCTTGTCTGTCAGCTCTAGACAGACCCTACGTTGTCACTTGTCATTTTTAGCACCATATTCAATATATCAGTTCTCTTTGGAGACCCTCTGTCTTTGTCATACATGCCAATACTGATTCTGTCAACTCGGGTGCTTTAGTATTATGTGGCCTCCCAGTATTCAACTTCTTTTCTTCTTTGCTTTGTGGGTGTCAATGTATATCTTATGGGGAGAGGGATAGATGAGCGGAAGGAAAAAAAGGAGAAAGCGAGCAACAGAGAAAGTGTGTGGGAGATGTAAATGCTGACCATGCATTATTACCTGTGTGAGGGGGGTTTAAAGCTAGAGTCCTTAAACAATAACAAAGTGGACACCACGCCTCTGTATTGGTAAAAAGCTGAGTGGTAGGGTTGGAAAAATGAAACCACTCTCAAAGTAATAGAGCTATGGCTGCAAGGACTAAACATTGATGTTTTGAGAATATGCAGTCTCTGTCTACATTTACATTGTTTATAAACATTTGGAGTATAACAAGATTATATTTTGGGGTTCTGATGGGGTACGACAATTGAACTTAGCTCATGAGGGCATTTGTAAGTTATATTCTTCAAGAATCAAGATTTCGTTACATCCACTTTTGCCCTCAGAACAGTCTCAATTCGTTGGGGCATGGACTCTACAAGGTGTCGAAAGCGTTCCACAGGGATGCTGACCCATGTTGACTCCAATGCTTCCCACAGTTGTGTGAAGTTGGCTGGATGTCCTTTTGGTGGTGGACCCTTCTTGATAGACATAGGAAACTGTTGAGATGAAAAACCCAGCAGCGTTGCAGTTCTTGACTCACTCAAACCAGTGTGCCTTGCACCTAATACCATACCCCGTTCAAAAGGCACTTAAATATTGTGTCTTGTCCATTCTCTGTCTGAATGGCACATATATACAATCTATTTCTCAATTGTCTCTAGGCTTTAAAAAATTATTTCAACTTCCTCCTGTGACATCAATAAGGGATCATAGTGTTCACCTGGTCAGTCTATGTCATGTTTTGTACACTCAGTGGATATCATGAATTTATAAGTCCAGAAATGGATGTAGCAACTAAGGATTCTAGCTTTAATGCCTGTTCAAATTGTGTGCATTATCTAACACTTCGATAAAAAATGATCAATCGCCAGATCAGTGGAGGTCAGTGACGTTTAAGATGAAGTAGGACTACTGTTTTTTTTAGGAGCCTGGCCTTATTTCTATTACAGCATAATGGATGACTGTCATTCATATTCCATTCACCCAGCTCAATGTAACATCAATAGGTTTAGGCAACTACATGATACTCGGATTTCCCCTACATCCATCATGAGGTTGCTACAACCTAGCCTATTAATGAAACGTAGGTGCGTAGGTGCACAGGTCAAGAGAAAAATGTGAGTAATCAAGGTGGCAGATAGTGATACATTCAATACCGCCTTGCACAATCTTACCTGAATCTAGCTGATCTAGGGTGTAGTCATTAGTCCAACAGTTTGCAAACGAGAGTTTCTATTCGACAAATTCAGGTATGTTTATCCCCATTTCATTCTCTTTGCTTCCGTTTAAGAAACATTTTAACAGAATCAGCGGAATGAATACACCCCTGATCACAAGCAAACACAGGTCACGTTTATTGCAGCCACATACAAACAGCATGATCATTTTGCTCATTGTATAATTCTTTCTCGCATCTATGTGCTCTCCTCCTCACCTTTTCCCTTCGCTCGTGGACTTCAGTGCACAACACAATGACTGTCTGTGACTAGGCCCCAAAAAAGTTTAAAACAAAACCTTTATACCATAAGCGCCTACCGCTACACACAGGCTATATAGTTGTCACCATATTAGCTAACGTCATAGTCAACAATGCTACTAGAGATAACGCATTTATTAACCCACTACAATCATGCAGTAGAGTGTATAGTCAGCAAGTAGTTTAGCAGTTTCACCGGCAGGCCCCAGTGGCAATAAATTACTTTGTGTTGGTAGCCATAACCAGCTAGCTAACATAGCATCCCTCTCTGTTTGAGCCCGGTGTTCGATTAGGCTAAACTAGATAGCTGCATTCGCAAGCTAAGTGAAAGTGAAATAAATCAAACAAAATATAGCTTTCAGTACTAGATTCATTCTCTGATCCTTTGAGTAGGTGGACAACATGTTAGTTAATGCTGCAAGAGCTCTGATAGGTTGGAGGACGTCTATGGAAGGGGGTGAGAACTATGAGCTTCCTAGGTTTTATATTGAAGTCAATGTAGCCAGAGGAGGACCGAAACTAGCTGTCCTCCAGGCAAACACCATGGTGCTACACCACAGAGTGCTGTTGAGGTTTCTGTAGACCTTAATTGCAAAGCAGTCTGTATTAATCAATTATTTGGTGACTTGAATATATTTAGTATAGTTTTATCTAAAAAGGCGAACTTTTTTTTGTTTCCCTTTTTTTAATTTTTTATTAAATTCACTGAGGAGGATCGCCCTCCCCTTCCTCCTCTAAGGAGCCTCCACTGCTCAACGATGATTGCCAACACATGGCTTATGAGTGTTTTTTAATGATGGGCTGTCTATTCCCAAAAATCACAAAAAAACACTATGTTGGGAGAAATGAATGCAGAAATAATTGCAGTGCTTGGACGTTTCACACCTTTCTCCAGACATCTTATCATTTTTACATTAGAGGTGGAGGGAAAGTCAATGCAAGACTGGAGGCGTGATAACAGTGTGTTGTGTTAATTACTTGGGCCTTAACCTCTGTGAGATGGGGTCCATTGGCTCAATTTGAATGGATTACCAGACTAGTATGTGGCTGCAGACCCTTATTGAACTCT
This sequence comes from Salvelinus fontinalis, assembly GCF_029448725.1. Taxonomy (NCBI): domain Eukaryota; kingdom Metazoa; phylum Chordata; class Actinopteri; order Salmoniformes; family Salmonidae; genus Salvelinus; species Salvelinus fontinalis. The sequence goes on from NC_074682.1 coordinate 20,673,922, forward strand.
CAGGATTCCAACAACATCTGCCTAAGCAGCTTGAAGCCATGCATGTTCTTAATGTCAAGCAGCCATGCATGTTCTTAATGTCAAGCAGCCATGCATGTTCTTAATGTCAAGCAGCCATGCATGTTCTTAATGTCAAGCAGTTGCGTCAAAGATTTTGTTAATTTTGTCTCATTTTGGGAAACTTTTCTGTACCTACAACTTTCATTACATTTAACACTGTCAGTAATGCTACTCACACTGCAACATGGCTCAGATAAAAAAAAAGTTGACAAAAATAGCATTCGTTGGCCTCCTGGGAACAGGGCTCTCTTGGACCACTTTTAGCCCCAGCCCAAGTGGGAAATGGACTGATTGGAAAATTGGCCGCTCTCGCACAACGTAGCCATCATCCCCTTCCTCCCTCTCCCTTCTTGGCCGTTCAGCAAATGAAACAACTTCCAGAGGCACTCATGTCAACTCAAAGCACAAGTGCCCTCTGCGAAAATACATATAGCCAGGCTTCACCTTCAAAAAGTACCTTTTCTGCTCTATCATCTTTTTGGGGTGTAATTTGTGGGTTTTCTAACACACAGCTGCCCACAGCCTACTAAAGTGACTGACTGAAATGGTCTGGTATTATTAGGAAGCAGATGGGAGCAGGTTGGCAGCTTTTCCCCCCCTCTTATCCTCGCAGGGCATCATTCTGTAAAGGGTGCTAATGATGTGCAGGCCTTATGTTTTGGTTCCCCAGCTGAAAGCAGGCACAGTGTTGGATGAAGTGCGGTGAAAGCAGTGTGAGAGTGTTTCAGCTGTCAGCGTGGGTCCCATATAAAGCTCTTCTACAGAGCCAGAGGGGCTGTCTGTAGTCCATCACACCTGAGAGGACTTTTGCCAGAATGAAAACAGCCAGTTGCACCATGGGTACCATCATCCACCACCATTATTCAGGGTTTCTCACCAGCATCATTTAAAATAATAACGTTTTGTAACTGTGGAGTTTTCTGTCAGTTTCTTAAGTGAGCATTTGTTCAACTCCTGGACATACACACACACACACAAATCCTTTGGAAAGGATGATGGATTTTGTGTGTTGCCTAGACAACACAAATGAAGGGGACCTGAGCTTTGGTTAATCGTTGTCTGTGAGAGCCTGAATGAAGTCAGTGAAACACACATGAACTGATACAGTGTAGATCCACAGGTTAAACTAAGCATCCTGAGTGTCTTTTTAAGGTAGGTCAATTCACAGTTTACAGCAGGTATAAAAGGTTATGCAGCGAAATGGTTATTTGTTAGCTCCCTCAACAATGCAGTACATGAATCAATAATAACAGTGAAACAGGTCAAGTCAAAATAACAAGTTGTAGAATTAATAGAAGAAGTACTGTAGTACGCATAGTAATAATGAACTGTATTTACACTGCATTTACAGCATTGACTGTGTGTGTTTATGTGTACGTGTGCATGTGTGTGTGGAATTCAAAAGCAATGCATTTCATCCCCTGTCTCTTTGTGTTCTCCAGGATGGATGAGAACTACATCATCATCCCCCATGGGGTTAATGTGTGTGTAAGTTCTGAGAGTGTGTTTTTGTACGTTTGTGTTTAAGGGTTGTATGTGTGGCTAGTCAATAAAAAATATTTCTATGGTGCATATAGTCTCTACCGTGTAAAATAGTCTAAGGTGCAGATCTGTGCAGGGAGACAGCTAGGTTTCACTTTTCAGCAGTCTGATGGCCTGGTGGTAGAAGCTGTCTTGGAGCCTGTTTGTCTGAGACCCAATACTCCGATACCGCTTGCCAGATGGTGAGTGAACAGTCATTGGCTCGGGTGAGTCCTTGACAATCTTTCAGCCCTTCCTCAGACAATTGAAATAAAATCATTAGGCCCTAGTCTATGGATTTCATATGACTGGGAATACAGATATGCATCTGTTGGTCATAGATACCTTAATAAAAAGGTAGAGGCATAGATCATAGAACCAGTCAGTATCTGTTGTGACCACCATTTTCCTCCTTCGCATAGAGTTGATCAGGCTGTTGATTGTGGCCTGTGGAATGTTGTCCCACTGCTCTTCAATGGCTGTGCCAAATTGTGGGAACTGGAATCCGCTATCACACACATGCCGATCCAGAGCATCAATGGGGAACTGGTGTCTCCAAGAACTGGGACCTTTTCAGCTTCCAGGAAATGTGTGCAGATCCTTGCGACATGGGGCCGTGGATTATAATGCTGAAACATGAGGTGATGGCGGTGGCTGTATGGCAATACAATGGGCCTAAGGATCTCGTCACTGCATCTCTGTGCATTCAAATTGCCATCGATAAAATGCAATTGTGTTCGTTGTCCGTAGCTTATGCCTGCCCATAACATAACCTCACAGCCACCATGGGGCACTCTGTTCACAACATTGACATCAGCAAACCACTCGCCCACACAAAGGATAAATGCACACTGATAGTGATGTAAACAAATTTGTGCACAAAAATTTCAGCTCATAAAACATGGGACCAACACTTTGCATGTTGCGTTTATATTTTTGTTCAGTGTTAATTAATACTTTGAAAGTTCAATATACATCCCAAATAAATATTTTGATTTCCACTTCAAGTCCTTTTTATTTGTGGATATTTATCCATCCCGACAGCTGTTGAACACTTACCCAACCTTTGCCAACAAAAAAATAGACACTAGTCACAGTGAGTGGATTTTTATGTAAATTAGTTCCTTTAACTGGGTCCTGTGCCATTAGCATAATACACCTAATAATAATGAAAGAGGATTTATATTCACTGAGACCCTGGGTCTAATAATACAAACAGGCTGTGGCAAATTGCCATTATCACAGTACATTTGCCTCATACGGATATCTCATTATTTTAGGCAGTACAGGAATTTCAGGTCATCTGCTTACCAATGGGTTGTTAGCCTCTGCCATTGAATTCTTCCAATTATCATCAGACAATCAACAGGTGTGTGTGTGTGTTCAGCAAAGCAGTGCTAGAATGACTGTATTATTCATCCTGGGTACCTTTCCCATAAATAACTAAGGTATAGCTGTGGGAATCCGTTTTCTCTCTGTTTGCCAAACGTCCTCTTCTTCTCTTTAATGAAACAGGGCAAATTACACAATGACATAATGCAGAGTAACAGATCAGAGTAATTGCTACATTCTGCAGCAGTAGTTGTTAAAGGGAACTGTACCCACTGATTTGCTCCTCAAGAAATGGTGGTGGCCATGACAGAAGCCAAACGTGAGTTGGCTTGGGGGTGTGGTTTAATGTTGGTGTTTATTGAGTGTGTCCTTGTCACCACCAACACCTTGCCCGCAGCTGTTTCTCCCCACTCAATCACAGCAAACAAACTTCCTACAGGTTGAGTTCAATAATTACAGGCAGATGTATGGTGAGATTCTGCAGGAAGCTTTGAATAGGTCAGTAACCTACAGAGTAATATGAGAACAATGCAAATGCTGAATTTCTCTAGATATTCTCAACTAAATGTTTTGGGTAACACTTTACTTGACACCGAGCGTCATAACACATTATGACACGGTCATAACTGTGTCATAATATGTCAAAACAGCCGACATAACTTGTCATAACCTCTCATAATATGGTCATAACACTGTCATGACCCATACATTTCCACCTATTGTGACATAATTGCGTTATTTTATGGCTGGTTGTGACACCTACATAAGAGTTTCAAAACGAACATTTATTCAAATGTGTTTTCTACCTGCCAAGAAATTTTCTTTCTGGAGTCCTTTGTTGTTGTTGTAATGAATTCTTCACAGACATGTTTTTTTTCTTCATCATATTCATATTCATCAACATGTGCTTAAATTACCTAAAATTCATATTGGCAATAAAAGAATCAATAAAAGAAAATCTCATGGTTTGTGCTCCTAACCAGTGCTACCAATAAAAAGTGTTCAAATAGAGTCCTGCCTCTCCATCTGTAGAAATAGGCAGAGTTGTGGCAGAGGTCATCAATGACACATGGAATGAAACGGGTGTTCCAAATACTGTACATTTCTACAGTACTGTATTATTAGTAATCACCTTCCATCCCACATTGTGGATGTGTTGAGTATCAAGCCTGTCTGTCGGTCAGGACTCCATCAGATCATCTTGCAAGTCTCCAAGTGCTGGCTGCATAGATGCATCTGTGAACACATACACAGACTCACTGTTCTATTACCAATGGCAGTTAGGATATGTGATATCTGAAAAAAAATAGATAGGTGATATCTGACCAACAAACATCTACTATGTAAATTTGAAAAGATCAGACTAAAGCTACCTAATTATTTTTCTCCCCATCGACGACAGTTGGTGAGCAGGCAAGAGGTGCGGCTGGAGGTGAAGTCTTTGCCAGAGCCACATTGAAGGTCATAGCAGATCTAAATCAGCTCCTGGCCCCTCATCAAAGATACTGGTCGGTCACACACACCCAAACAGATTACATTATCAATGGTGGTTATGATTAGCCTGGTGGAACTAACCTCATCTCTGAATTCACATTTCTATTTTACTTCATATATCAAAAAATGTGAAGTAAATAGAATTGTGAACACAGTGATCAGGCTGGTTCCATCAGGCTAGGTTATGCCCTGGCAATGTAATGCATCTCAGAAGTAGACGATTTACAACAAATCATTTCATAAATTAGGCTTTTTGGCCTAAAGAAAGGACAAAGCTTTTTGCTAATGCACTTAACAACTAAAACGACGTTACTACTTGTATCTAATTGGCTTGGGAATTAACCTATTCGTTTTTAAAGATGGGATTTTTAAATGCAACTTTTCACATAACACACATTACCTGTCGTTGTTGATGTAGCCGTCTGTGTCGTCACTATCAGTAGCCTCATGATGGCGCGTCCTTTTCATAGGAGTCGAGGTAGACTAGCAACAATGGAGGAGGTGTCACAAGACTACTCATGACACATGACACACTTTTATTCTAAGTCTTGCCTGACAAGCTAAACCATTGCAATCACATTGCTGGACATGTTATGAAACCCACCTTTGTTCTTTGTGGTAGGTCCCGGCATTTGTTCATGACCAGGGGATCAGTCTGGCACCTAACTGTGCACTTTGTTTAACAGAAAAACAGGGTCAATGATTGTCATCATTCCTCAATTATAAACATAGCTAGATAAATAACCTAATCTTGTTGTGAAGCTAATTCTATGCTTTATAGATATTGAATTACTGGCTCCAGATTGGATTATATTCAGACCGGTGATGCCGTTACAGTATGCAACGAACTGTGACATGTTTTGTTATGGCCCTGGGTTGGTGTGGGTTTGTTCCTGCTAGTTAGTACACAGTTGTAGTCAGCCATGAGTTAGCTAATTCCAGGATAGCTGCATCCAATATTTATCTGTGCCCTAGACATGGGTTGCCTCTCGGAGTCCGTTTAGTCCAATTTACACTAACAGTGACATGGAAATGCGATGACATTGCTAAAGTAGGCAAATAACTAGTAGGAAACACATTTGCGAAATGAGTATGTCGTCAAAATTAATTTAGGGAGATGACAATGTTGCCAGTACTGTTACTAGCAAAATTCGTAAAAATAGCTAGCATTGCTAATGTTAGCAAGCTAAAATACGGTGGTAACCTCAATCTTAGTTAGCTATCTGGATAAAGTTATACTGCATGCATCTAAAGTCAATCTGGCGACATCACAATCATCACACAAGGTTTTCCTACTAATTATTTGCCTTCTTTTTAAATGCTATTGTGTTTTCAAGTCAAATACGAGTTGTACTGAGGTAGGCTAATGTTAGCCAGCTAGTGATGATAGTGATAATGATTATCAAAATATACCTAACCAGATACATAACCAACAGTCTATGGTCTACCTAAGGGTAAACTTACAACCACTGGGGACCAACAATCTCCAACCACGGCAGGGAATGCAAACTATAGTTGGCTGTGCATCCTGCTGGAAGCATGCATTGTCAAACCGGAGAGGCGTGGTCAATCCATACAGGGCCTTTGCAGTCTCAAACGGTAGTGATCATTTGAACGCGTTGGGGGGATGAAACAACAGAGCCCCATTCAGTGAAGTGAAGTAGGTGGATGGGGGGATTTTGACGTGGAGCTTGGTAAAAGGGGGCATGAATTGTTGACATAATTGTAATCAAAACCCAACCTTAATTTACTCGTTGTGACGCACTCAGGTTCCAAACTCCATTTTAGACCAGATTGAATCTATGACCAAAAGTATCCTATTTACACTTTGATGTCACAGGCCATTTTTAAATGGATTATTTGGTTTTTAGGTGCAGCCGCTCTTAAAAACTTCTTAGCGCTGAGATCCCGCTAACGGGATCGATATGACAACAGCCAGTGAATGTGCAGGGCGCCAAATTCAAACAACAGAAATCTCATAATTAAAATTCCTCAAACATACAAGTATTTCACACCATTTTAAAGATACTCTTCTTCTTAATCCCACCACAGTGTCCGATTTCAAATAGGCTTTTCGACGAAAGCACAGCAAACGATTATGTTAGGTCAGAGCCAAATCACAGAAAAACACAGCCATTTTTCCAGCCAAAGAGAAGAGTAAAAAAAAATCAGAAATAGAGATAGAATTAATCACTAACCTTTGATGATCTTCATCAGATGACACTCATAGGACTTAATGTTACACAATACATGTATGGTTTATTTGATAAAGTTCATATTTATATAAAAAAATCTCAGTATACATTGGCGCGTTATGTTCAGTAGTTCCAAAAACATCTTGTGATTTAGCAGAGAGCCACATCAATTTACAGAAATACTCATCTCAAATGTTGATGAAAATACAAGTGTTATACATGGAACTCTGGATACACTTCTCCTTAATGCAAATGCTGTGTCAGATTTCAAAAAGCTTTACGGAAAAAGCAAACCATGCAATAATCTGAGTACAGCACTCAGAGCCCAAACAAGCCAAAAAGATATCCGCCATATTGTGCAGTCAACAGAAGTCAGAAATAAGATTATAAATATTCACTTACCTTTGATGATCTTCATCAGAATGCACTCCCAGGAATCCCATTACCACAATAAATGTTTGTTTTGTTTCGATAATGTCCACCATTTGTCCAAATAGCTCCTTTTGTTAGCGCTTTTGGTAAACAAATCCAAACTCACAAAGCACGTTCACTAGGAGCAGACGGAAAGTCCAAAAGTTCTGTTACAGTCCGTAGAAACATGTCAAACGAAGTACAGAATCAATCTTTAGGATGTTTTTAACATACATCTTCAATAATGTTCCAACCGGAGAATTCTTCAGAATTGCAATGGAACAGAGCTCGCTCTCACGTGAACGAGTGTGGCCAGCTCGTGGCTCTCTGGCAGACCTCTGACTCATTCCCCTCTCATTCGGCCCTCCTTCACAGGAGAAGCATCAAACAAGGTTCTGCAGACTGTTGACATCCAGTGGAAGCCTTAGGAAGTGCAACATGACCAATATCCTACTGTATCTTCAATAGGGAATGAGTTGAAAAACGACCAAACTCAGATTTCCCACTTCCTGGTTGGATTTTTTCTCAGGTTTTTGCCTGCCATATGAGTTCTGTTATACTCACATACATCATTCAAACAGTTTTAGAAACTTCAGAGTGTTTTCTATCCAAATATACTAATACCAACTGGGACTGAGTAGCAGGCAGTTTACTCTGGGCACCTCTGGGCACCTTATTCATCCAAGCTACTCAATACTGCCCCCAGCCATAAGAAGTTACACATGATCAACAACACTTGATTATGTGGTTGCATCGCTCCAGAAATCAAAACATTGAAATTACAAAACAGTTGCAGATATCTACGTTGGTAAGGTTAATGATGTGATTTGCTCAATTTTGTATGACATTTTAGAAATTCTAAACTATGAAAAGGAACTGACACAGATCATATGACCCATATACATTTACATTTTTACATTTTAGTCATTTAGCAGACGCTCTTATCCAGAGCGACTTACAGTAGAGTGCATACATTTTTATTACATACTGAGACAAGGATATCCCTACCGGCCAAACCCTCCCTAACCCGGACGACGCTATGCCAATTGTGCGTCGCCCCACGGACCTCCCGGTTGCAGCCGGCTGCGACAGAGCCTGGGCGCGAACCGAGAGACTCTGGTGGCGCAGTTAGCACTGCGATGCAGTGCCCTAGACCACTACGCCACCCGGGAGGTTGTAGAAGGTTGGGTAGGTTACTTTTACATGTACTCCGTTACAGTTAATAGTTACCTGTCCAAACTGTTTATCAGTAACATCACTTTTGAATTACACAAACTCAGTAGCATAATCTGATTACTTTCAGTTACTTTTGGATTGTTTTCCATTTAAATCTCTCCCCATCTCTGTGCCCTCAGCATTCTTTTCCTCTCGACAAGCTGACCATACGGGTTATCTGGCACGGAAAACCCCCTAGGGTTAGCCTGGACAAACAGACCTTTGATTACGGTTAAGGGGGCTTAAACCTCCCCAATTTCAGAATGTATTACTGGGCTGCGCGGTCTAGATTTCTGGCTCCAATGTTTATCAATGCTCCTTCTCCCTCATGGTTGAACATTGAAAAGTTAGAGGTACATGAGGACACTGGGCAGAAAGGTTTTACAAATGGGACATGAAATCTATAAAAACTATCACAGACAACCCTTTAATCCAGGCTGTATCACAACCGGATGTGACTGGGAGTCCCATAGGGCGGCGCACAATTGGCCCAGCGTTGTCCGGGTCAGAACAGTGTAGGCCGTTATTGTAAATAAGAATTTGTTCTTAACTGACTTGCCTAGTTAAATAAACATAAATATTATACATTCTGTCCTGGCATGGTGCAAACTGCATAAGCTGTTCAGAGGAGAAGGACTTATTTCCCCCCAAAAAAACTCTATGGAACAATAGATTGATTCCTATGTTTTTCCAGATGACACTTGTGGTGTAGTGGCATCCCACAATATTGTGCTTGATCTTAGAATACTCCTAGTAGTTAATGCTCACTACTGTCTCTTGCTTCTGCTGCCAGCCAAGACAGTCCTTCTACTTCTTCTTCATCTTCTTCTGTGAATTTTGAAGTTGAAGTCGAAAGTTTATATACACTTAGGTTGGAGTCATTAAAACTAGTTTTTCATCCACCCCACAAATTTCTTGTTAACAAACTATAGTTTTGGCAAGTCGCTTAGGACATCTACTTTGTGCATGACACAAGTAATTCTTCCAAAAATTGTTTACAGACAGATTATTTCACTTATAATTCATCGTATCACAATTCCAGTGGGTCAGAAGTTTACATACACTAAGTTGACAGCTTTGAAAATTCCAGAAAATTATGTAACGGCTTTAGAAGCTTCTGATAGGCTAATTGACATCATTTGAGTCAATTGGAGGTGTACCTGTGGTGAATTTCAAGGTCTACCTTCAAACTCAGTACCTCTTTGCTAGACATCATGGGAAAATCAAAAGAAATCAGCCAAGACATCAGAAAAAAAATTGTAGACCTCCACAAGTCTGGTTCATCCTTGGGAGAAATTTCCAAACGCCTGAAGGTATTTTTTTTCATCTGTACAAACAATAGTACGCAAGTATAAACACCATGGGACCACGCAGCCATCATACCGCTCAGGAAGGAGACGAGTTCGGTCTCCTAGAAATGAACGTACTTTGGTGCGAAAAGTGCAAATCAATCCCAGAACAACAGCAAAGGACCTTGTGAAGATGCTGGAGGAAACAGGTACAAAAGTATCTATATCCACAGTGAAACGACTCCTATATCGACAACCTGAATGGCCGCTCAGCAAGGAAGAAGCCACTGCTCCAAAACCACCATAAAATGCCAGATTACGGTTTGCAACTGCACATGGGGACAAAGATCGTGCTTTTTGGAGAAATGTCCTCTGGTCGGATGAAACAAAAATGGAACTGTTTGGCCATAATGACCATCGTTATGTTTGGAGGAAAAAGAGGGAGGCTTGCAAGCTGAAGAACATCATCCCAACTGTGAATCACGGGGGTGGCAGCATCATGTTGTGGGGGTGCTTTGCTGCAGTAGGGACTGTACTGGTGCACTTAAAAAAATAGATGGCTTCATGAGGCAGGAAAATGATGTGGATGTATTGAAGCAACATCTCAAGTCATCAGTCAGGAAGTTAACCTGTTTGGGCTGCAAGCCCGACGTCGGAACGAAAATGACAACAGCTGCAGGGCGCGAAATTCAAAATCTATTTTTTTTAAATATTTAACTTTCACACATTAACAAGTCCAATACAGCATTTGAAAGATAAACATCTTGTCAATCCAGCCAACATGTCCGATTTTTTAAATGTTTTACAGAGAAAACACCACATATATTTATGTTAGCTCACCACCAAATACAAAAGTGGACAGACACGTATGATTATGATTATGATGTATGAATTATGATTCAAGTAGCATGCACAAGCCAACCGAAATAAACTAAAACCAACCTAAAGAACCCAGAAAAAACTACCTCAGATGACAGTCATATAACATGTTACACAATAAATCTATGTTTTGTTCATAAAATGTGCATATTTTAGCTATAAATCAGTTTTACATTGATGCTACCATAAATGCTACCACATAGCTACAGTCTGAATCCAGACGGGAGTAGCCAGAGAAAATACAGACACCAACGTCGACTACTAATTACACCTCATAAAACATTTCAGAAAAACATATGGTGGATAGCTAATGAAAGACAGATATCGTGTGAATAGAGCCAATATTTCCGATTTTTGAAGTGTTTTACAGCGAAAACACAATATATCGTTATATTAGCTAACAACATAAGCTAGCATAAGGCAGCATTGATTCTAGTCAAGCGCTAGCCTAGCACAGTTAGCACAGTTAGCATTGAACAGTTCGACAGATATATGAAAAAGCATCCCAAATTGGGTCCTTATCTTTGTTGATATTCCATCAGAATGTTGTAACGGGGTCCAATGTCCAGTACAGTCTTTAATTGGGTTCCAGAACGAAATATTTCCCTCTTTGGTTAGCAAGCACCACGGCTGTGCGGCGCTAAACTTTCTGTCTTCAAAACATTCTTCCAAAACATCACGTCTAAAGTCCAGAATAAATTGCAATAATATAATTAAAGTATATTGAAAAAACATACTTTAGGATGATTTTGTGACATGTATCAAATAATATCGAAGTCAGAGATCATATTCACCTTTATCGACCTTCTTCCAGTAGCCGAGACCAAATTCTGCCTCGCGCCCGGAATTTTTTTTTAACTGCGCAGGTCTCACAAGAAGGTGTGGTATTCAGTCCATGGACGAGATATTCGACTCCTTTCAATTCTCACTTCCGCATTACACCCTGATGAAGGCGTATGACGTGTTTCTACGGTCCTAAGTGTAATGACCTTTTATAGACAAGGTCTTAAAGAGACACGTCGCATTTTGGAAATCTCAATTCGGCTGGGAAAATGGCTGTAAAAATATTTCTGTTCGACTTAGAGAAATAATTCAAACCTTTTTAGAAACTATAGACTGTTATCTATCCAACAGTAGTAAATATATGCATATTGTAAAATCAAAAATTTCTTAAGAGGCCGTTTGAAAATGTGCACATATTTTCCAGTTTTTTCAATATTCACCCTGCAGCCTGAAGAAGTTTTTAATGGCGGAATATGAGTTTGACATTTTTCAACAAAACAACGAATTAACAACATAAATAGTTCTTACTTTTTGATGAGCTCCCATCAGAATCTTGGGCAAGTTGTCCTTTTTCCAAAAGAATCGTTGCTCGGTTATAGATTGTTGTCACGCCCTGGCCTTAGTATTCTTTGTTTTCTTTATGTTTTTTAGTTAGGTCAGGGGGTGACATGGGGAATGTATGTGTTTTGTAGTGTCTAGGGGTGTTGTATGTGTATGGGGCAGAGTAGAGTGTAGACCTTGTCTATAAAAGGGCATGTCACTTGGGACCATAGAAACACGTCATACGCCTTCCCCTGGGTGTCATGCGGAAGTGAGAGCAGAAAGGACTTGAATATCTCATTCAGTGCTTGAATACAGCCTCTTGGAGTGAGAGGACCGCCATAATTTTTTTTCTCCCAGGCGCGAAGTTGGACTTTGTATTGCCTCCTGGAAAACTGTCGTTATACGTGAATATAGTCTCCGGCTTCGATTTGACTTGATACATGTCACAATATCATCCTAAAGTATGTTTTTTCAATATAGTTTAATTATATCATTGAAATTTATTCGGGACTTTAGACGTGATGCTTTGGAAGAATTGTTTGAAGAAGGAGAGGTCAGCGCCGCACTGCCAGTGTGCTTGCTAATTCAAGAGGGAAATAGTTCGTTCTGGATCCCAAACAAAGACTGTACTGGACAATGGACCCCTTTACAACATTCTGATGGAAGATCAACAAAGATAAAGACCCATTTGGGATGCTTTTTCATATATCTGTCGAACTGTGCTATGCTACCGTTTGACTAGAATCAATGCTGCCATGTGCTAGCTAATGTAGTAAGCTAATATAACGATATATTGTGTTTTCGCTGTAAAACACTTCAAAAATCGGAAATATTGGCTCTATTCACACGATCTTTGTCTTTCATTAGCTATCCACCATATATTTTTCTGAAATGTTTTATGATGTGTAATTAGTAGTTGACGTTGGTGTCTGTATTTTCTCTGGCTACTCCCGTGCGATTTCAGACTGTAGCTATGATGGGAGCCGTAATGTAAAACTGATTTATAGCTAAAATATGCACATTTTTTGAACAAAACATAGATTTATTGTGTAACATGTTATAGGACTGTCATCTGAGGTAGTTTTTTCTAGGTTATTTAGGTTGGTTCTAGGTTAGTTAGGTTGGCTTGTGCATGCTACTTGCATCCTACTTGTGCTGTGAAAAATGTCTGTCCTCTTTTGTATTTGGTGGTGAGCTAACATAAATATATGTGGTGTTTTCTCTGTAAAACATTTTAAAAAATCGGACATGTTGGCTGGATTGACAAGATGTTTATCTTTCAAATGCTGTATTGGACTTGTTAATGTGTGAAAGTTAAATATAAAAAAAAAATAGATTTTGAATTTTGCGCCCTGCAATAGAGCTGGATGTTGTCATAAGTGTACCGACGTCGGGACAGCCCGCCTAACAGGTTAACAACCATTTTCAGGTCTTGACATATATATTCAATCAGTTTAGTCAAAACTGTAACTTAGCCACTGTTCTCTGTTTTCTAGTGTAGATTTGGCCTTGTGTTTTAGGTTATTGTCCTGCTGAAAGATTAATTTATCTCCCAGTGTCTAGTGGAAAGCAGACTGAACCAGGTTTTCCTCTAGGATTTTGCCTGTGCTTAGCTCCATTGCATTTTTTTTTATCCTGAAAAACTCCCCAGTTCTTAACGATTAGAAGCATACCCATTAGGGACGAATCAAAATGTACATAATTGGTACCAGGAGGAAAATGGAGGAGGGTCATTATTTTTCAATTTCAGTCAATTTCAGTCAAGGGGAGGGTTTAGTATTGGTATGGTATTGGTATGGTATCAAATATATCAAACAGATGGTTTCCATGTGTTTGATGCCATTCTATTCGCTCTGTTCAAGCTATAATTATGAGTCGTCCTCCCCTCACCAGCCTCCACTGGCGTTTATACGCTATTTAGTGGGGTCTCAGTCAAATGACCCATAGCCTATAGGCTACGAAGTGCATGCTCATAGAAACACAGATTAAAGTTATATTTCTAAGATGCTGGGATGGTGTACATAAAACTAGGCTGCATTGCACACTGCAATGGATATTCCAACCCTGAGCCCCACCTGCGCTGCTCTTGCCAATCTTGTGTGCTGTCTAACCAATGGCTGTGCAGGCCTACGGTGGCAGTTCAATATGAGAGTCAAAGGCTTCTTCTGAAAATGATTAGGCCTATTCTAAAAAATGTACTATCTTGCGCACAGACTAACCTATAGCCTATGTTCTGTTCAGTTTGAGAAGGAGAGCGCAAAGATGAGAAAGAGGACCGGAGATCAAATTTGATAGATTGCTACAACTATAATTGATTTTATTTAAAACAATATGTTTCTTGTACAATATGTATTTATCAGAGTTATTGACCTGGTGCTGAAACTTGAAGCCGCACCGCATGGTGCTGAAAGTAGGTAAATTAGAGTAGTTATAATTTATTTTAACAACTTAACAACATCTGCATCTTTTCCCCATACTTTCTTAATTTTTTATTTATTAATATGTTTTCTATTAAAAATCCAATGATTGCGGGGAAGTGTAATGGGAAGGTTGCAGCACTTCAGCAGAGCATTGCTGTATGCCAAAATGTGAGGCATGAGCGAAGTTCAACTGTGTGTTGAGCTTCCACACTTTTCCAACATTATAAGAGGCATGGAAGAGGTGGATAATACATTTTCTATGTGACAAGTTCACAGTGACAAATCTTGCCAGGGTCTGCAGCTGTTATTTCCAAGCTGAGGACTTGATCGAACCTTTGACCAGCACTGGGCGCAGATTATTAAAGAAGGGAGCTCTGCCTGGCCTCTTCCAGTGGAAGGGCTAGTCAATCCAAGCATTACGTCCTGCAGTATGTCATAGGAGATAGCGACCATCCTAGGTAGAGGATTTTGAGGACGTTGTAGATGATGTGCCCATGGCGATGGAGCATGACTACTGTTCATCCCCGGAACCCTCAGCCGTTGATATGTCACTGGGGAAAAACGAAGATCTCCACAAGGAGATACAGCGACTGAGGAGACATGTGGAAGGGTTGTCTGTCCACCAGCATTTCTGTTTGGAGAGATTTGCAGCCTCTGACAACAACATATGATTCTACGCAAGGTAGGTTAATACCATACTATTAGGCATACACTTTATATACTTTTACAATGAGCATGGCAACTGCAGTTTACGTAAGTGACCTGACACAGGTTCCTTGGTTTTGTGTGTGTGTTACACTAATATTACAACTGTTGCCAGGGCCTTCAGTCTCTGTGGAAAGGACCAGAATGGAACACATGCAGGCCCTGCTGTGGGCTTGTTTTTATCCATCTGTCCATCTCTCTCTCCCATTCTCTTTCTATCTTTCACTCGCTGGCTCTCTCTCTCTCCTCACTCTCTCTCTGTGTAGTCTCTCTCCCCTCTACCCCCCATTCTGCATCTCTCTCAATTCAATATTGTCCCATACAATAATATGTACTCTTAAGGCGCATGGTGCTGTGGTGCTGCATGGAGATCACAAGCTTTTCAACTGGGCAGCGGTGTCGGGATGGAGGGAATAGCCTATACAGAGACTACCTAAAACCACTGCAAGAGTTATTGTAAAGTGTGGGAATAAGCTTATGCCAGATTTAGCCTACGTTTAACCTCTTCCTCGTTCATTTCAAAGTCATATAAATCAAGTCAAATTATTTTAAATTCATATTTACCCCTCCTACATAATATGATTTGGCAAGATTTTGAGTGAAGAAATAGTGTTTTTATGCTGTAAAATGTTTTATTTTTATTTGTTTGTTTGTGGAAAAAATAAAAAAATAAATACAACTTTAATAACAAAAAATATATAAAAACATATCATATAAAACATATTTTGAGTGGCAGACTCCAGTGGTCATACATCATTCAAAGATTCACCAAGCATCTATTATTATTCTATATTTCATTATTCCTGGTAGATACTACTGGTTATGATTCATTATTCCTGGTAGATACTACTGGTTATGATTCATTATTCCTGGTGGATACTACTGGTTATGATTCATTATTCCTGGTGGATACTACTGGTTATGATTTATTATTCCTGGTAGATACTACTGGTTATGATTCATTATTCCTGGTAGATACTACAGGTTATGTTTCATTATTCCTGGTGGATACTACTGGTTATGATTCATTATTCCTGGTAGATACTACTGGTTATGATTCATTATTCCTGGTAGATACTACTGGTTATGATTCATTATTCCTGGTAGATACTACTGGTTATGATTCATTATTCCTGGTAGATACTACTGGTTATGATTCATTATTCCTGGTAGATACTACTGGTTATGATTCATTATTCCTGGTGGATACTACTGGTTATGATTCATTATTCCTGGTGGATACTACTGGTTATGATTCATTATTCCTGGTAGATACTACTGGTTATGATTCATTATTCCTGGTAGATACTACAGGTTATGATTCATTATTCCTGGTAGATACTACAGGTTATGTTTCATTATTCCTGGTGGATACTACTGGTTATGATTCATTATTCCTGGTAGATACTACTGGTTATGATTCATTATTCCTGGTAGATACTACAGGTTATGATTCATTATTCCTGGTAGATACTACAGGTTATGTTTCATTATTCCTGGTAGATACTACAGGTTATGATTCATTATTCCTGGTAGATACTACAGGTTATGATTCATTATTCCTGGTAGATACTACAGGTTATGTTTCATTATTCCTGGTAGATACTACAGGTTATGATTCATTATTCCTGGTAGATACTACTGGTTATGATTCATTATTCCTGGTAGATACTACTGGTTATGTTTCATTATTCCTGGTAGATACTACTGGTTATGATTCATTATTCCTGGTAGATACTACTGGTTATGATTCATTATTCCTGGTAGATACTACTGGTTATGATTCATTATACCTGGTAGATACTACAGGTTATGTTTCAGTATTCCTGGTAGATACTACTGGTTATGATTCATTATTCCTGGTAGATACTACTGGTTATGATTCATTATTCCTGGTAGATACTACAGGTTATGATTCATTATTCCTGGTAGATACTACAGGTTATGTTTCATTATTCCTGGTGGATACTACTGGTTATGATTCATTATTCCTGGTAGATACTACTGGTTATGATTCATTATTCCTGGTAGATACTACTGGTTATGATTCATTATTCCTGGTAGATACTACAGGTTATGTTTCATTATTCCTGGTAGATACTACAGGTTATGTTTCATTATTCCTGGTAGATACTACAGGTTATGTTTCATTATTCCTGGTAGATACTACTGGTTATGATTCATTATTCCTGGTAGATACTACTGGTTATGATTCATTATTCCTGGTAGATACTACTGGTTATGATTCATTATTCCTGGTGGGTACTACAGGTTATGTTTCATTATTCCTGGTAGATACTACTGGTTATGATTCATTATTCCTGGTGGATACTACTGGTTATGATTCATTATTCCTGGTAGATACTACTGGTTATGATGAATTATTCCTGGTAGATACTACAGGTTATGATTCATTATTCCTGGTAGATACTACAGGTTATGTTTCATTATTCCTGGTAGATACTACAGGTTATGTTTCATTATTCCTGGTAGATACTACAGGTTATGTTTCATTATTCCTAGTAGATACTACTGGTTATGATTTATTATTCCTGGTAGATACTACTGGTTATGATTCATTATTCCTGGTAGATACTACTGGTTATGTTTCATTATTCCTGGTAGATACTACTGGTTATGATTCATTATTCCTGGTAGATACTACAGGTTATGTTTCATTATTCCTGGTAGATACTACTGGTTATGATTCATTATTCCTGGTAGATACTACTGGTTATGATTCATTATTCCTGGTAGATACTACTGGTTATGATTCATTATTCCTGGTAGATACTACAGGTTATGTTTCATTATTCCTGGTAGATACTACTGGTTATGATTCATTATTCCTGGTAGATACTACTGGTTATGATTCATTATTCCTGGTAGGTACTACTGGTTATGATTAATTATTCCTGGTGGGTACTACAGGTTATGTTTCATTATTCCTGGTAGATACTACTGGTTATGATTCATTATTCCTGGTAGATACTACTGGTTATGATTCATTATTCCTGGTAGATACAACTGTTTATGATTCATTATTCCTGGTAGATACTACAGGTTATGTTTCATTATTCCTGGTAGATACTACTGGTTATGTTTAATTATTCCTGGTAGATACTACTGGTTATGATTCATTATTCCTGGTAGATACTACTGGTTATGATTCATTATTCCTGGTAGATACAACTGGTTATGATTCATTATTCCTGGTAGATACTACTGGTTATGATTGCAGACACAGCCCAGAGAATGAGATGATGCAGTATTGAATTGGTCATATTTTGATAAGGTGCATGCATGGGGATGTCCA